>NW_010254464.1:0-18689 GCF_000690775.1 Eurypyga helias
GGGGGGCTGGCAGGAGCTGGGGTGTTGGGAGCGGTGATCCCGCCGGCTGGTAGCCCCGCCGGCATCCCTAGGGGATGCAGCACAGGGCGGTGCAAACTTCCAGCCCCGACTGCCAGCAGCGAAGCTGGTGAAACTGCCAGGCTTGCGGAATCCCCAGCGTCGACCCTGGGGATAAGGACACAGCTGTGCTTTCGGTGGAGTCCTGCCTCTTCGGCAGCCGCCCTGCCTGCTGTCTATTCCTCCTGCCGGGCGCGAGGAACATGGAAATCCCCTGGATTTTCACCAGCCTGGCAGTGCTAGCGAGTGGGCGACATCTGGGAGCCCATCCTTTCAGGGCACGGTTTCTTGGAGCTCTGTGAGGCAGTGCTTTCCAGCTGGCCGGCTGGAGCTCCCAGCTGCTCTTCGATTCCAGGGGTAGCCAGCGTGACCTTTCCTTCTGGTGCGCTCCTGCTTTTCGGGTCTGCATCCCCTCCCGGCGAGTGAGCGATGCTGCAGGCGGGGCCGCCGCAGCCGTCAGCCCCTTGGTGACCAGCAGGTGGCAGGAACAGCACAGCAATGTGCCGCGGGTCGCCCCGGGGTCCGGTGACCGCCGTTCTTGGAGATCGGGGTGATCACACCCCGAGATTCCGTGCTGTGAAGCAGATTAAACTCCTGATCTATTACTATATTAATGTCAGAGTGTTTGTTGCATATATATTTTTTAAAGCTGCTGGTTTAGAGAGTGAACAAAAGCAGTTTTTCACCATCTGTAATTGCTGTCTTGCAGAAGTCGTACGGATCACCAGGATGAGAACTAAATAAGTTTTGCCGGAACTTCAGAATATGAACCACGTCAACTTGGCCAAACTTTCACAGACCGGACAGTTGGTATGGTCACTGACTTGCTAAGCTGAAGTGCCCTATCCGTCTGCTGCATTTCAAAATAACTGAACCATATCCTCAGCAAGAAAGGCTTGTGGTACAAAACTCCAGGGGAAGTCAGTTCAAGGCTGAATTTTAAGGTCCTTACCACAACTCAGTGTAATTTAGGTTCTGGACATATTTTCTTCCTGGCTACTTTATATTGTGTCTGCAGAATATATTTTAAAGTAGATTTTTAAGTAGATACGGATTTGCTTTTCCTAGTCTGTATTGTTTTATATGTATGTGACTAGATTTACTGTTTGGATCCAGATTTAACTCAGGCAATGCTCCTTTCTGTAATATGGTCATTGTGCAGATAGAGTGAGTTAAAAATCTGGGCAGGAGGGAGCTGGCACTAATACTTAGCTTGGAGGAGGAAAAAATTATGTCCTTTGGGTTGGTCCATGTGCTCCTTTCTTAACCAGTAGTGCCAGGCTCATCCCTATTTTGCTTTCATCCATGTCATTACACCCCCAGCTCTGCCAAGAATTAGGACCTGGAAACACTGGTCAGGAAAAACCCTAAATAAAGAACTCACCTCAATGTCCATGTTGGGTCCTGGCTGACTTGGCAAGTCTACGTGAAATTGCATTAGTGTGGCATGAGGCCCAAATTGAACTGTTTGTTTCCTTCCTCCATAAAGTAATAAAAAAGATTTTGCAGTCAAGACATCTGTGTGGGACGTGGGAAGACAGAACTCAATGCCTTGTAGCTGTGGAGGTACTCATGTTATCTCAAGTGATCTAACTTCAGTTATCTCATCCATACAGTGAGAATGTCAGATGAGGATAACCATATTTCTTTACTCTCACTGCCTGTTTGTATTTAGATAACAAGCCCTTCAAGCAAGGACTAATTTAAAAAATACGTTTCTATGGTACCTATAACAAAGAACTCACCTCAATGTCCATGTTGGGTCCTGGCTGACTTGGCAAGTCTACGTGAAATTGCATTAGTGTGGCATGAGGCCCAAATTGAACTGTCCTGAGAAGATGTGTTAGATCCTGCTGAGCAGAACATATTGGCTGTGTCAGTTGGCTATTATCAGCGTGGCACACAAGGAAAACATTGTGTTTGTTGATAAATTATGATCTTCCATCTGTATAAACAAGTGTCATGGCACTAGGTATAGGAATTCAGAAATTGCAGATTTCATTAGGTGGCCAAGTATCATGTGCTCCAACATTGCCTTGTCTCAGTATCTTGTAAAAGATGTTTAGAGTTAGCAAAGAAGCATCCTTTTGTGGAAACTTCAAACCATGTTTTATGATCTTCTCTCTTTCTGTCTCTTTCCTTTTTTCAAGTGGCGATTGTGAGAAGTCACAAAAAAGAAGGCTCAGAAGACAATAATGATAACTTCTTTGTGACAGGTCCAGACAATAGTTTAAACCACTAATTCATGTTAATAGTTTTTCTCTGAACTTTGACATTTTTTAGAGATTTCTGTCCAATAGATTCATTCCTAATTGCTTGACTTATCAGGAGATCGTTACTAACAATAGGATTTTCTCAAATGCTTATTGAGTTGTTGTCAAAATGTCTCAAATTCTCTATACATGATCCTGCAGGAAGGTTTGTAGGGAGTAATGTTTTGGGTTAGTGTAAGCTTTATAGAGCTGAAGAAGTCCATATTAGAGACTCTGAATTTATCTCGGAAGATGAATGTTTTTAATGGGCTGCCAGTGTCAGTATTTTACCTCCCACGGTAAATTCATCATTAAAGCCAAATTCAAAATCTTTGCTCCCATTTACCATTAACTAACTTGTGTTAGTTAACAATGTAACACAAAAGGAGTAATTGGTTTCAGTTGTATCATTTCAGGTAGATGGTGATAATTTATACAAAAGGTATCAAAATCCTTATAGAAAAGATCATGAGACAAAAGTGTATAGTCATTTTTGGATACTAGAGTTGTAGTACAGAGCTGAGTTGAGGCAGACAGCTTTTATCTTCAGGAAGCAGAATTTCTGAAAAGATGCTTTTTTGATGTCTTAGGTTGCACATAAAAAACCCCACCACTGGTGTCATGTATGAGCAACTAAACTAAAAGTTTTGGAACTAGAAAACAGGAGCTTTGATTGCTTACAGGCACAAACTGGAAAACTTCTCACAGCTGTCTTTTCATTTTTAATAGAATATAATTTTCCCTGTTAAATCAAATTTATCAGTCACACAGTAATGTTCTGGATAGGCACTTGGTTTAAAATCAAATTTCAGATAGATAGTTTTTTTTCAAATGTGCCTAACTTATGTAAGAAAAAATTCTGCATGCAAGTGATGGATACAAGGGTATCTGCAGAAATAATCAATTTTCCAATGTAATTGAGTCATAAAATTCTGAAATCTGGACTTTGGAAGAAAAAAATTACCCACAACTGAACTGATGTAAATGGTGTAGATACAGATCGAGATACAGCATAGAGAGAATAGACGACTTGACTTATAGAACATGTTAATGTCAATGGGGGTTAGAAACTGCTGGTGCACACTGTATTTCCAGAGGGTATCATTGGATTTCACTGAATCTCTGTGAGAATATAAAGTATGCCTTTGAGTTTAAGACAAGGAGAGTAACATATTTGTGTTTGAAAAAAGAAGCTGGGCTATCATAATCACATTTTTTAAGGTTTTGGTTAATATTGCTTCCAAAGAATGTTTCCCTTGTGTCACATGGGGGTATGTCTCATCTATAACATCATGAACACTCTGTGTAGCATGTGGAATTGTCATGGGTTCAAACCACATCTGTGCTTTGTTAAGGGAATTTTTTACGTACCATGTATTTCCCAACTGAAGCTATTCGGTGTGTCAGTTGTAAATGCAGACAGGCATGTGACTGCCTGTGCTCCAGATCAAAACCAGCGCAGACCTCCAGCTGGGATGAGAAAGTAGACATGGGTTGAATTGCGACCTACAGAAGACCCTGTAGATCTTCAGGATTTAGGACATGCCACCTAGTACAAGATGCTGTAGTTCTTCCCTGCAGTAAAGAGGGATTATGCATTGGTTTGCTGCTTGCTCACTCCCGCCCAGTGGGATGGAGGAGAGAATCAGAAGAGTAAAAGTCAGAAAACTCATGGGTTGAGATAGAGGCAGTATAAGAGGTAAGGCAAAAGCGGTGCACGCAAAACAAGGAATTCATTCACCACTTCCCATTGGCAGGCATATGTTTCTGGGAAAGCAGGGCTCCATCATGCATAATGGTTACTTCCGAAGACAAATGCCATCACTCGGAACGCTTCCTTCCTCTTCCCTCAGATTTATATGCTGAGCATGACATCACATGCTGTGGAATATCCCTTAGGTCAGTTGGGGTTAGCTGTCCCAACTGTGCACCCTCCCAGCTTTACTGTGCACCTCCAGCCCACTCAGTCAGTGGAGCATGAGAAGCTGAAGAGTAACACATTTTTGCTAGGAAAATTTGCTATTTCTAAGATAAATATATAGTCATTTTATATTTAACACCTACACACTGCAAACCAAACAAAAACTCTAGGAAAACAAGGTGCTATACACATTTTTATCCTCACAGAGGCAATGAGAGAACAAATAATACATAATACAAGAGCAGTGCACAATTTGTAATGTACTACTGGCAGGCAGGAGGGTACCGTGAGGATAACTGCAGCGTAAAAGCGTGCAGGGCACACAGCTGAATAGTTCAGACTCTGTTTTATTTTATCAGTGCAGAACAAGTTGCTTCTGACATTGGTCATTTAAACTTACACAATATTTCAGGGTACTCAGAACCTATCTGCTTTTCTGAATTGGATTAAGTAATCAAACGTTTTCTATTTTATTTTAGGAGGCTGTTTACAGCTGTTTGTTTCAACTGTTCCACCATCCCTTGTACGCGTTGATAAATAGCCTGTTTTGCACATGAAAAGGTACAGTCACTTTTATTAAGATAGCAGTTAAATCCACTATTTCTTTACATACAAATATCCATTTTCTAATATTTTCATGTTTTTAAAAAAGCTTAGTGAAGTTCTCTGAAAATACTGCAAAGACTACAAGGAGGATCAAGTGATTAACTAACAGATTAATCAAACTGCAGGTATAGCAGCTAGCTTATAATTTACAGACTGACAGGTTCATAATCTTTAAAATGATAATTTTCTCAGGCATAAAAGGCTTTCCTTTTACAGTGCTCTCTAATTTAAAGAATCCTAGTAAATATACTACTGTCTCCTTTTCAGAAGGGGTGTGGCTTCTATATTGCCTTGTCATTTTCATACCTTCGTTTAATATAGCTCTGTTCAAATAATATAAAGTTCTAGTTAAAGAGATTATAAAATCAGAGACAGTAAGTGAAATACATAGGGTCAGCTGAAATTCTTTGCAATGATCTTGAAGATAAAATTTGAAGGGAAGGGATAGAGCTTTGGACATTCTGGGTGCATGGCAGCTGGATGGCGACAGATCTGTGGCATTCTGCGGGTGGAATGAACACAAGATGTCACCCTAGCTGTGAGAGAGCTCCAGCACAAAAATGCCATTAACTGAAGAGGAAAGGGAATGGGAACGAAAGATTGAGGTTACTTTTTTTTTTTTAACAGGGTGTCCATCACGTCTTCCTTCTTTTAACTATCACAGAGCCCTGTTTCACTACAGACTTTCCTATGCATTCCTGAATGTTTTTCATTCAATTCTATCATGCCATTTATGATTTTTTTCAATTGTTGTTTTAAAGTAGGTCCCTGAAATTTGAAATCAGATTTTACTCCCTTGAATAGTAGCCCTATGTTTCTTATACTGGAGTATAACAGTGTTCTTCTGGTTATGGATGGGGAACTGATACCTTAAATATGAAACTCCTTGAGCTGAGGCCCCAGACTGCAGTAGCACTGACAGCATGCCTATGTTCAGAATAACATTTATGGTTCAAATGTTTGTTTCCTTCCTCCATAAAGTAATAAAAAAGATTTTGCAGTCAAGACATCTGTGTGGGACGTGGGAAGACAGAACTCAATGCCTTGTAGCTGTGGAGGTACTCATGTTATCTCAAGTGATCTAACTTCAGTTATCTCATCCATACAGTGAGAATGTCAGATGAGGATAACCATATTTCTTTACTCTCACTGCCTGTTTGTATTTAGATAACAAGCCCTTCAAGCAAGGACTAATTTAAAAAATAAGTTTCTATGGGACCTGTAACAAAGAGTCCTGTATGTATCTGAGCACTATTGTAATATTAAACAGAAGTGTACTACTCAACCACCACAATTTAAATGTACAAAGTGATGGTAAAATACTATTTTGTAACCAAGTATACATTTTTGGGCAGCAGATTCTCATAAACCTGGACAGAGGAGGAAACTAAATAGTGAACATAGAGAATATCAAATAACCTGTTATACCCCTACCTGAGTGTGCTTTTAGCCCATGGTGAATAACAGAATATACTCAAGAAAATATCAAGTGAGTTCTTTCTCACGTTTGCTGCAAGGTGCAGATAGGCTTGAAGTGGCTCACCTCTCACTTGCTCAGTATTGTTAGTATACTCCTACATCCATACTTTTCACTAGTGCTTTACATTATTCTGCATGTTCTTAAACCCAGTGTAACTTACTTTTAAGACCCTTTCAGATTGCCATTTAAAGGAGCCTAAATATTCCTGGGAATGAGTGTCTGTTACATAATATTGCATTTTTTGATTGAAACTCAGTGGAAGCTCAGACAGTGTCAGCATTCCATAAGAGGATGCTCAACAGCTTGCATCATTGGACTCTGAGCTTTTACCGTTCAAGCCGTTAGAAACTGTGTCAAGCTGTGATAGCTATAATTATCACACACGTTGGCTTAACCTCTATAGTGTAGTCATAATGTATTAGCCTTTCCAGCTTTCACTTGCCTGTCCTTTATTACCAGTGACATTTTCCCTTAAAGGTTCGGAGCAAGCGTGACTTTATGATGTGCTGTAAGCTTTACCTAAACCAACTGTTTTATTTTTTTCCCCATGAAAGGTGGTTCATTAAGAAACCAGGAGATGGCAGTCTTTCTTAATGGATCAGAGTTAAATTCCACCCGTGATGACAATTTCTGTTCTTGTGCCCCAAAATAGGCAAAAATTTAAAATGGAGTGAAGGAGGAGCCATATATCTTGTTGGCATGGCAAGTCATTGCATGCTTGACCCCTCTGGTATTTTCCAGAGCCCTTTCTTTCAGGTGTCAGATCTTGAATAGTCAAGTAAATCCAGGGGGTATCGTGGTCTTCCCAGGCTTCAGATTGGCCCTAGCGCAGTCTGGCTGTTTCAACATACTTGAAGTATAGTCCTCTCTTCTCAGGTAATACTGATAGGAGAATTCAATGACCAGCCCACCTTACTAAGACTGTGTACTTCGTCTGAAGGCAGGCTATTTCAGAGAAAACTATCTAGAAAACAAACCACAATTCATTCATCTGTGTTTATTCAGTAAAAATGTAGTCACCTGGAGGCTGTATGACCTACTCTGTCTCTGTTAATTGGCTCCTAACAGATACCAGCCACCATTCTTGGACCACTCAGAGCCTCCACAGGGGATCAAAGTAGTTTAACGGGCTGTGATGTTTTTGGTCTCTGTTCATAGAATCTGACAAAAGGCAGTGTCACATCAGTTTATGACCCAGTGGGATGTCACCGCCCTAAGTTATGCAATTGTCTATTCATACTGGAGAAATAATTGCTGCACGGCAGGATTAGATATCAGTTTCTTTGGAGCTGTTAGCAGAAAACATAAACAAGGACTTCTTACCTTTCTGTATATTTTTTTGTAGAGTAAGTGCCGGGGACTCTGAGACAGGAGAGCATAAAGGTGGCTTAAACTGACTCTTTGTCTGTATTGTCACAGTCCAACTCAAACAGAGCTTAGGAGAACCATGATCTACCTTCAGTTATATGCTAGCACCAACGACCACTGCTAGATTTAATTCTAACAAACCAATAATCATCATGGCTTTTGTCCTCCCAAAGCTGCTTCTCACTGTTACCAATCCTTCCCTTAAACTGTGGTAAGGTATGTGGGAATGACAAATGTATAGAGAGCAAGAGCACATATTATTCATGACCACATCAGGCTTATATGTTTTTTGGACTAACACTCTGTCTTCTATTGTGGCAAACTCTTGCTTTGTACTTTACAACCGTTTCAAACTGGCTCTAACAACCCCTCACTGACTAATACCAATAATACCAATAGTGACATGAATAGATTCTTTCAGGCAATGCTGACTGAGATGAGCACAAGTGGAAGCGAGCTAGTGTTTATTAAGTATTAGTATTTATCAGTTGCTACCTGAGCTTACTGCAGAACCAAGCAAAGGAGGAAAACAATAACTTGTTCCAAATGTCCAGCTATATTCTCACTCCATTTATTTGTTATTATTATAAGGGAAAGGTTTTTGGTTTTTAAGTTAGTGATAACAGACCTCCATGTCACATTTGTGTGTCAAGGTCCTCAACCTTTCTTCTACAGCTCACCGTGTTCAGTTTGATGCACATTACTCATTGTCTTGCCACTGCTTTCCTGAGCATTCGTGCCTGTAGACATCCTGCAGACGACTGGTTCTCACAGCAGAGCTCTATTTTTAACTTGGCATACAGGCAGACAGGCTGTTCATATCTAGCAGAAGGCAAACGTCTTTGGCCTTGAGTGCCAGGATTCTGTAGGCGAGAATCGTGTAGATGGTAAGGAATATCTGGATATAGGTTTGCAATATGGATACATTGAGAGTGCAAAACTCTTTGGTGTGGCAAAACTGCTTGATATGCAAATGACACTGAATATATTGACCCAAGTTTGTTATTTTGTCTGCTTCACAAAATCGCAGCAACCGTTCCCAGATATCTATAATGGAATTTACCTTGGCTGTGTACATGAAGTTTCAGTTGCTATGCAGCATCATAATAGAAGACTCTAAAAGCTATGTTAAACATTTAGCATGCACTTAATCATCTGACAGAAATGTTTAAAGGCAGATTTAATAATTATTAAATCACTGAGTCCTGCAAAGAGAGTTGTTCTGTCTTTACCTACATATTCGTGAAACAGGTAGTTTACCAAGCGTGCAACTGCATATCAGATATTGGAATTTTCTGAAGGGAATTAAGAGAGCCTTATTGGAGGATATGTATTAGTAAAGGAAGGAAGCTTTGGTGATTGAAACAGTCTTCAGCCATGGCATACAGTCTGATTTCTACACTCCCTCGTATTCTGGCAGCTCAAAACATTCTTATATAAATTAGCAAGTATAAAGAAACAACATTAATAATATAACCAAAATTATTTCAGTGTGTCACTCAGATATGGGACTTGGAACAAGAAAATATACGTAGAGCTTTTATATCTGCCACAGCCATCCTGCATGATTGACACAAATCATTCATGCTCACATTCTGGCCGTCGGACTGTGGACATTAACAGAGGTCCTGTATTAAAGCACTCACCTCAAAAAGCCATTCAAATGTCACATGAGCTCCATGGTGGTGTCATTCTCTCTTCGTTGACTGTTGGGAGTACAGAGTGAGTAGGCTTTTCATAGTCAAGGCCCTTAAGTGCAGTTTTGGAAATAGTGCTGGATGTTTATCTGGGTTTGTAGTCTTTAAGTATTAACTAGTTGAGTTGAAATGCTGGACTTCCCTAGTGGGTTCTCCATAGCCTTTATCTAGAGTTCAGTAATTACTTCTGGTTGCCTATTCATGATAACAATCAATCTTTGCCCCAGGTCCAGGGTATGTAGGGAATCAAAGCTCCTGGTTACTGGCAGAGACATGGTCTGGTCTAGAGCTGCTCCTGTGTCCTTCCAGTGAGCCCTAGGTCTCTCAGGGAGAGCCTCCCTGTGCCTCCCTCTCTGCACAAAATGAGGGAATCCTGGTATTGACCTTGCTCTGCAGAGGTTTTTGTGCCTATACCTTCATTCCTATTCTGGATAGTACAGATTAAAAAAAGTTCTTTTAAGTAAGATTGGTGAAATGGAAAGGAACTTAATTTTTTCCTAGTCTCAGAATGAGATCACTTTTATATAATGCCCATCCTTTGGATTAAAAGTATATTTTACCCTTTCCCATCCATGTCTGTAAGGAATGAAGATAATAAAAGGAAAAGGAGGGACCAAATCAGTGTAGGTAAACTACAGGCAGAGAGCAAATGTACTCACTGTACAGCGTGTAAAAGGGTAATTTAGGACTTTAAATGAAGCCTGAGTTACTTCAACATTGAATGGAAAATGCATTAATCTGTAATTATGTAATTTCACAAAAGAAAGCAAGAAAAGCAAGAGATGCCTAACTGATTTTAGATGGCAAAATGCCAAAAAAAAACCCCCAAGAAAAAAATCCTGAGCTGGGATCTGTATCTGTTAAAAAAAATAAAATAAAGTAAGGATGCACATGGAAACCTGGAGCATAAGACATATATAGTTTTTGCAGATTCTGGCATAATGAAGTGAGGAGAAAGCACTAGGGAGAGTGAGGAGCTGGCAGGACACTGCTGGACTGTGTAGAGCCATGGAGTTATGCATAGCGTAGGTGAGGTGGTGAGGACGTGAGTATTGGAAGGGCTATGTTGGAAGCTCAGTAAGGACGGAGTAGGTGCTGCAGGTGTTGTTTAAAATAAAACTTGCTATGCTGGCAGCTCAGACTTGGGACATGCTCAGATCCTGACCTCCTCAGGATGTATACATGCTGCGAAAATAACATTTCCAGTTGTATTCTACAGTCATGATCTTGCACTACTCTCACACTGGCTGATGATGTACAGCTATTTGTTGATCACTATGAGACTTCCTCTAGAATCTGATTGCTCGGGATAAGAATTTACCTGCAAAAGTAAAGTCATTTGTGCTGTGCCATAGAATTAGTGTTAGTCAGGGTTTTTTCTGACAGAAGAAGATAAAGCATTGAATAAGTCTGGCCCTCCAGGTGATGCTGAGAGACACTGGGAGATATAACAAATTGAATGCCAGCCTGATATTAGTGTAGGATATTTACTGCTTCCAGGGAAGTTAAACCTCACCTCCACCATGCATTTCTGAACATTTACACCTTTTACAACTTTACACCTTCTAGGTAGTTAACTATCTTCAAAAAGGATAAACAAACTAAGTGTAAATATTTTTTGAATTACATAATTTCCAACATCATATCATCTTTCCATTAAACAGCATAGCTTTAGCAGCGGCACAGACCTGTGAGGCAGCAGCTGTGGATCTGTTAAACTCTTCTTCATTATTAATGTCTTGTTTTCACTGTTTTTAAGACAGATTCTTTCAGTCACGTTTTCAAAACCATCTTGTGGATTTGCACACATGATTATAAGTGTGAATGATTTGAAAGCTCCCAGTGTCCCTACCAGACTCCTGTGATTTTGCCTTTTTATACTGCAGTGAAGGTGCTGAATGAAGAACTGATCCTGCTTTAAAATTATGTCTCTATCTTGTTATATTGCCCTTAATAGGAAAATGTTTATAATTTCAGCATGTAATTTTCCACTATTCTCAGACAGCTTCAGTGGTATAACCAGTACTCAAGGCATGTTTGAGAGATACACTTTGATTAATAAAGAACAGACTAGTGAGCTACTATGAAGAACTGTGAGAAGATTAAGATTTTCCTATAGTGGTGGAATGGAAAGAGACCCTTGGGTAAAATATTTTAGGAACCAAATCCAATAAAGGTCCAATTTAGAGAAAAAAAGTCCACTTAACATTCATAAGTAAAGGTGTCTGACTTTTCCTCTCTTAAAGAATTGTCCCCGAAGTTATAAAGTAAGAGTAATTACTCTTAGCAAAATTTTCTGTTCATTTATTCTACCTGGATTTTCCAGAGTACATCTTCAGATCATGTATTATATGTGCATATCTCATTATTGCTAATGAGAATTTCAATGCAGCATATACTTATACTGTGCTGTTTTGTCTGACTTGTATTACACCTGTCAGTCTGCTTTCCTCCTGCTATTTCATTAATATTTAAATATTAATATTTAAAGGTCAAACTTAGCCTGTGGTGATACTAATATATATTATTCAGTTTCATCTGACTTGAGGAGAACATCTCTGGGACAGTGTTCACTAGATAGGGAAAAAAGCAATCACCATACACCTTGCTGCCTTTTAATGTTGGGTTTTTTTTATTTCTCCTTCCAGTAGAAATTGGGCAGTTTCTATCTGAGAGAGGGAAGAGAGATCTGTAAAGGAGTGAAGCGTAATTCATACTGCGGTCAACAGGAGTGAGGTGGCACTCTTCTCTGTACCTGGAGAGTCTTGTGCTGAAGCAGTCGCAGAACTGCAAGTCTTCACAGGACAATGAAGCGAAAACTGTTTGTCCACTGAAATTCCTCAATGGAAGATGTATCTATCGGGCTCGATGCAGCTCACATTTTGGTCACTGAAAGAAGGTGTGTGATGGTAGGATCTGGACCAAAACCCTCCCCCTCTGTTCTGGGTTCTTGGAACAAATGTGGAGCACATTTCAGTAGTTTGGAATAAAAAAGGAATCTGTGTTAAGCACAGGGGTGTGGTAAAGGTAGTGCGCCAAATTAAGCAGCATTTGTTTAGACAAATATTTGTATAGCTGAGCTGTGTTCCATATATGGGATTTTTGCATTTTGAGTAAAATTAGTTTATCCCAGAAACTGCTTATCTGTGTAAATATTTGAGCCATCAGAATTGAAGGTTATAAGGTCAGGTTTGCAAAGAATTACAAATACAGGATGCAAATTTCCTAAAGCAATGTTATTTGACTTGAGACCATGCTAATGCTAAACTTTTTCTGTAACTGAATCCTCCTGAAAACAACAGAGAAGTTATATGACCTTTACTTACTTGCTGTGTTCCAGAAGGTAGTCTGGTGCTGCAGAGGAAATGGAAGAGGTGCTACAAAGAAAGCGTGCAATGGATTTGTGTAGAAAACCTTCACTGAGCCAAAGTTGCTTCTGTTGTGAATTTAAAGGAATCTGCCATGAAAACACCTGAGAGGAAGGTAAAATTAGAGCTGTGCATATGCAGTGTATGTTAATTGTTGCCTCTAGCATGCACTTGCTTGGGGTGCAGGAGTCCTTGCAATATTTGCTCCTGTACAAGCAAAAGGGTCCCAGGAAAGACCTAGTAGATGGTAAGTCTTCTTGATGTCAGCCATGAGACACTGCTGCAAAGGCAAGTGGGAAATGTGGTAGCAGCCAGGTTAAAAGTAGCATATCTGTTCCATCCACGCTGAATATTGATGTGCTAAGACACGAGGGACCCGTGGTCTCCATACACACCGAGGGATTATGCAGTCCTAAACCAAGCATTGTGTCCACACAGTGTGCACACTGTAGTAGCTTGGACTGAGCACAAGTTTGACCAGGTGTTGATTATATAGACGTACCTCTGGTTCTGGGAAGCTGTGCAGCTTGACATGCTGTTTTGTAAAAGACTATCAAGCAATAGGGAAGCTGTTTAGTCAAAGTGTCAAATCTCTACCATGGATGTGAACAGAAATATAATTGTTTACTTCAGTGGAAGTAAGATCAGTCTCCAACTGCCTAACAATCTAAATAATCCTGAGCTGATGTCCTAAATCTGCCCTTGGAGTTGTTCATCACTGTTGAATGCCAGGCTGTATGTTTGGTGTGGGTTTTTTTTTTTGTTTTTTTTTTTTTTTTTACCACAGATCTTCATATTTTGCCATTTGAGAGTATATTAGTCTTCCACAGGCAATGTAAAGACACCACAGTCTTTGAGTCTTTGAACGTGCCTACTAATAGATGGCTGTGAGGTGGAAATTAAAATGGACTGTATTTCTTTTTTCTGCACCATTCTACCTCACCCAAACATCTAAGAGTGGAACTTTCCATATCTGCGCAATGATTTGGTCATTATAGCTTTTACTATCAGATATAAAAACAGAAATTGTAAATGCATACAATTTTAATAGGAGAAATTATCTTCAGCTGTAGGGCTGTTTATCCAAAACCTAATATTCTTAGGAACCTAGAGCTACCTGCTTGTAAAGGTTTGATGTAAAGTTATAATTAATTTTGTGACTCTCCTCAGCTTAATATCATTAATCAGTGTGATTTTCTGACCTCAGCTGGTGCCAAATAATCAAATGCCCTTGCTGTATCTCTGAATGTCTCTTTTGAAACACAGAACAGCACTAAGAAAATGCAGTTGCAGATAGATCGAAGGAAACGTTTAAAGTGGGAGATGATAAAAATAGCTGAACTTTTATCACTTTTGGCATATCATCAAAGAAGAAAAAATATTTTTAATAAGCTAAGTGAATCTTCCTAAATTCAATAGCTGAATAGGTCCTCTGGGTGGTGTGAGTATAGGAAAAAACAAAAACCTTCTTTTCTGCTGCCATAGAAACCAGCCTTAACCAGGATGTTGTAAATAAAAAGAGCACCCTCTGGCTTCATATTTATGTTGCATATGCATTCCTTTTTAAATATGAAAAATGACACGATTTCTCAAAGAGGTAGTCTGTTGATCCCCTTTTAGATTTGTCTGTATTTTCAGAAACAAGCTTAAGAACTAATTTTTTGGCTAAGTAATGAAAAATGTATAGATCCTAAAGAAACAGCAGAGGCAGCCTGAGTCCCCCCATAGACTCCTAATACATGGCAGAGTGCATTGAGTGGAAGGAGCCAGAATTCAGCTCCCGCTGAATCTCGGCACCGGGGAGAGACAGCAGATGTGCAACTTTTCCCTTACTGTGGTGCCACCCTTCATATACTTCATCATAGATAATGGCTTTTCATAATTTCAAGTCTTTTCTGAAAGAAACATTTTCTTGGAGTGGGACAACAGATACATCCATTTTTCCATAGCTCAGTACTTAAAAATCCCTGACTTCTACTTTCCAAAGTAGGAAGCCAGTTGGTGCTTTGACTGGTAAGTGTCCATCTGACAGGAGTATTTGCCTTGTAAAGGAATAAGTTTCGTTAAAGTGTCACAAGCTGAAAATCCCAAAATGAAAGCACTGAAATGACACATGAAATGCTGTCTCTATTGGCATGGAAATTCTGGCACATAACAACTGATTCTTGTGGAAAAGAGAGTGCACTAATAAATTTTTGCAAATACCCACATTCAAAATTGCAGAAAACATATTTCCATTCATTTTAGTGTTGAATCTACTTTTAGAAATCAAACCTTGTTGTAAAAATAATATGGCTCAATTTACCTTATTTCTTAGTGTGCTCCTACTCCAGCTCTCTTATTTCTAGAGGCAACTTTAAAACATGCTAGTTTTAGGAGAAGAAACTCTACGTTAACTACTAATATACCTATGAACTGAATTAACAGCTAGTAGTATTTTCCTACACGTTGTGTGTTGGAAAAATGTATTTGCTTTTAGTGCACTATGAAATTGCACATTGCGAATTGTAACTCCAGTGACCTTTTTATCCTTGACACTGTGGTGACTCTTCTAGGGAGATAAGACTGGGTTGAACTGGGCTGGGAACATGTCTCTGTAAAATGAAGGTCAATCTGTCTGCTCTGTGCAGCTATACATTTTCAGCCCTTTCTTCAGTTTCCGCATTTCACTTGAGGAAGAATGTATTTAATGCCAACATAGGTTAAAAAGGCTTTCTACCACTCACTCCTGCTGCCTCAGGAGGGATGGCTGTCTGATGGCTGTGATTCTCTAAAATAAGAAGCTGAAATGCTCCTTTTAATGTCTGTAACAGTGAAACTAAAAGCCAAGGCTGGGTACAGCCCATTCTGGAGACCCGCAGGGGCATTCTCATCAGTGTTTTCTTGTGGACCATGGGAGTCCAGCTGCACCATTGTAATGAAGAAACCTGGCAAAAAAACACTCTACTTAGGAAGGGTCCAACACCGTTGTTTGTCTGATGTCAGTCACACAGCAATGCCACAAGGATAAACAGGTAAGTGAAAGCCGGATCACAGCCCAGCTCTATGTATTTTCCATATATAATGGAAAAGCAGTCAGCTGCCCACAGGCTGGTGACGACAGTGGCTGACTGTCAGTAGGTACAAAATACTGTGTCTGTTGCAAGAAATGTATAAATGCTGCAGTCAAGTCAGGGTGCAACTAGCAATATTCTGGGTGGAAGTCTGCTGTTATTTCAGTAGGGTCGGCGTAAGCCCTGAAGGCTTTGTGAAAGGCACGCTGAGGCTGGATATCCACCTGGTAAAAGATAGTTTTTCATCATAGTCCTGTCTTTTTTGCCATTGCTGGTTTCATTCTAGCACATGCTGCATTTCTTTCTTCTCCAACCGGTCTCTGTGCCCCCACTTTAAAATATATACCTCTGCCTTAAAATGCATTTGTAGATCCAAAAGTATCCATGTAAGGATAGCCTCTTCCTTCTCAACAAGGCTGCACTCAGAAAATAATACTGACTAGTGTGACAAGACACAGCTTTGAATGATTTTTTACTGTTAGCAGAGTGCTTGAGAGGTTTGCACAGCCAGTACCACAAAGAAAAACACTCCTTTACTTGTCTCTCTTCAGCATTAGACCCATTTGCTAAGTCACAGCTGTGCAAATACACTGACAGTGAGGGTGTTACATGGGTGAAACTGGGCACCTCATCTGACCGACACAGCCTTCCCCCGTGATGATAATGTCGTGCAAGAAATGAAGAGCCAGTATAAGGTTTAGATCTCTCTGCCTTTCTAGATATTAAGACTCTTCTTTCACAGAAAGGCATGTTTTAGCTCAAATAAGAATTAAATGAAGGCTCTGTGGCTTTTCCAGGTGCTGATGGCTGGCATGTGGTATAAGATGTAGATGCCAGATAGGTGTTCAACGGCTGGTTCTAGTCAGGGGTGATGCAAAGGCAGCACAGAGGGGAGGAAAAGGGTTGTTATATCCATTTTAGGTCCTTGGTAAATGCTTGTTTGATGAAGGGGCTGGGAGTTTGACGAAGGGCCTGGGAGTCTTTCAGGGCTCTGAATTTAGAAGTGGCTTCAGGCAAATGCAGCCAGGCCCCCGTGGCATGGGGCAGTGTGATTAACAGATGTGTCCATAGAATGACTGACAAATTGACTATGGGGATATAAGCTTGGGACCAGATAAAACTTAAATATACAGTTATGTTATTTACATTTCTTCCCACTTCAATGTGATGCTTGCCTAGATTAACAGTCTATTTATTTGGAACACTCATTAAGACAGTTACTTGGGTTGCAAAGTCAAGCATTTTGCGGCTGAAAAGTGCCAGATTTATGGTTCAACGTGCAATGTTAATATGTCCAGTGTCTTAAATTGCATCCTACTTTAGTTCTCTACAGGGTAACCACATTATTCAGTGTGTCACTTTTTAAAGGTGCTGTAGTAGGACCACAGGTGCATTCTAGCAGAGTCCAAAGATGTGTGTACAGCAGCAGTGGAAGGTGTGATTGCAGCACAGAAAAACAAGTCAGCTGTAGGTAGAATGAATACTGCTAGTAGGGATACTCTAGCATCACAGGCTTCAGCATGAAGTGCGCTTGATGGTCACAAATTCTCGGTGGATCTTTGCAAATAAGGAGTGTCAGCTGATAGGCGCTGGTGTTGGTCTGCTGTCCCCTGTGGCCATTAGCAACAAAAAGAGATCTGGCCCTGGGGTGCTGCTAAGACCTCAGATACCTTATGTATTCTTTGTTCAAGGAAAAATGTTGTTGTCTCAGAAGCATAGAGAAAGAAGAGAGTAACAGTAAACATTGTTCTGACTGTAATGGAGGCCTGTTTAAAGAGTGAATGATTTGTCTACATAGAATCATAGGATGATAGAATGATTTGGGTTGGAAAGGACCTTAAAGATCATCTAGTTTCAACTCCCCTGCCATGGGCAGGGACATCTTCAACCACGTCAGGCTGCTCAAAGCCTCATCCAACCTGGATGGCTTTCGGGGCTGCCAGTGCACACTTCTGGCTCACGTTCAGCATTTTGTCCACCAGTACCCCCAAGTCCTTCTCCTCAGGGCTGCTCTCGATCCACTCTCCACCCAGCCTGTACTTGTGCGTGCGATTGCCCTGACCCAGGTGCAGGAACTTGAACTTGGCCTTGTTGAACTCCATGAGGATCACATGGGCCCACTTCTCAAGTCCAGGTTCCTCTGGATGGTATCCCTTCCCTCCAGCATGCTGACCACACCACACATCTACATATCTGTGTGAAATAAGGCTGCCAAAATTCCTGCCAAAATGTAACCACACCAAAAAAAAAAAAAAAAATCACATTGGTGTCTTTGCTACATACTATGCCAATTTTTTTACTTAGCATGAAGCCCGGAAGGGGATATCCATTAGCATGAAAACCTACTGTGTAATTTAAGAAATAATATTTATCTTAATCCTTTTCCCCTTTTATCTCCTCTTTCTCCCCCACTCTGTCTCTTCCTTGCTGCAATATGATGTAGTGCTACTGAATGCTGACGAGAACACACTAAGTCCAACCCCAGCCACTCATTACTGGCCAGCCTAATTGGCACCATAGCAGCATTTAATGCTTCTGACTGGGAGAAAATCTGTGGAGAGGGACAGCCATGATACTGAATTCTTTAGGGAAAATGTGGCTTTGGTGTTTTTTTTTTAAGGTACTTATTCAAGTCTGACTTGATTATATTCCCTGCTCACCATGCTCATATCAAAGATGCAATGTCTTCCAGTGTTCAATAATCTCAATCTGTTTTCTGAAGATGCACATATAGAGAGAAGCCAAGACCTTCTTTCAGCTTGCAGTGAGAGATATTTATTGTTCATATTTCCTACTGTTTCTGTCAGGGTAGTGTCTGTGTGCCTTGGTTGAAATGCTTCTTGTTCCAAAGGAGTTTATAGATGAGACAAGCAGGGTCAGCCGGGAA
>NW_010254464.1:18720-40098 GCF_000690775.1 Eurypyga helias
GAGGGGGGTGCTTTGAAATTCAATATTCATGCTATTTGAGACATACGTACACTAAATTTAGGTAAGATCAATCAGTAGAGAAGAGCTATTGGGATTGTACTAGAGCTAAGAGAAAAAACAGAGAGGCAGTGATTGCTGTTAAGCAGCAACTGACTACAAGCGGGTGCCTGTGGGTGAAAAAGCTCTTCTTCAAGAAAAAATACAAATGGATTAGAGGGGGAAAATGGTGATACTTGGCTCTGAGAAACCAGTCCCTGGACTTCGGAGTTTTAAGTATAATCAATAAGTTGTAAGTGCTGGTATCTTTGAATTATGTAAGCTTTAAAATATATCAAATATGAGTTACAATTTCTTTGTGCATTACCTAAGAGGCTGGGCTCTTTCATAAATACATTACTTTGGAAAGAGCAATGGCATCCATTCTTGCAGGTACTTCTGTCTAATGATGGTACCTAGGCAATAGGAGCAGTCGTGCTAATGCACTGCAATATAAAGGATATTTAAAACCATTTCCCTAACTGCAGCTGTCAAACACAGCATCAACCATGTCCTGCCTAGTGGAATAGGTACATTTTTTTTAGGTTAAATAATAGACATCTTGCAATTTTATTGAATTACCCCACTGAAAGGTTTGTAAAGGATTAACCAAAATGGTAAATTCACATAATCCCAGAATGGTTGAGGTTGGAGGGCACCTCTGGAAATAATCTGGTCCAACTCCCCAT
This sequence comes from Eurypyga helias, assembly GCF_000690775.1. Classification (NCBI taxonomy): domain Eukaryota; kingdom Metazoa; phylum Chordata; class Aves; order Eurypygiformes; family Eurypygidae; genus Eurypyga; species Eurypyga helias. The sequence goes on from NW_010254464.1 coordinate 19,446, forward strand.
CTGAAAGCAAAATAAGCTAAAGCAGATTGCTCAGCATCCTGTCCAGTCAGGTTTTGAATAGGTCCAAGGATGGAGCTACTCTACAGCCTCTCTGGGAAACCCATTCCAGAACATGACCATCCTCTTTGTGAAAAAACTTTTTCTTATGTTTACATGGAATTTGACATAGTTCAATTTGTGCCCATTGCCTCTTGCCTGGTCTCTGGGCACTGCTGAGAAGACCTTGACCCCAGTGTATTGCATTATTTCTTCCCAGGTGCAGGACTTTGCATTTCCATTTGTTGAACTTCCTGAAGTCCAACATTATTCTGTCCATTTTTGACCTTGCTGAGGTCCCTCCAAGTGACAACACAACCATCCAACCTATCAACCACTCTTCTCATTTTGTATCATCTACAAACTTCCCGAGGATGCCTTCCTGATCTGCCCCATCATCTAGATCATTAATGAAGATTGAAACACTGGCCTTGATATTGACTCTTGGGGTATACCACTAGGGAATGGTCTCCAGCTGGACTTTATGCTGCTGTTCACAACCCTTTGAGTCCAACAATTAGCTTGTTTTCAGTCCACTTCATTGTCCACTTCTCTGGTCCGTACTTCATCAGTTTGTCACTGATAATGCTGTGGTAGACAGGGCTGAAAACCATAATAAAGTAGAGATAAATAGCATTTGCTGTCATCACCAAGCTGGTCTTGTAATTGTAGAGACCCATCAGGCTGATCAAGCATGATTTACCCTTCATAAACCCATGTCCAGTCAGCTTTCTGACCTTTGTGTGTATGTAAAGGACCTCTGGGAGGATATGTTCTATTACCTTCCATGTGCCTGAGGTGAGGCTGTCTGGCCATTAGTTCCCTGGATCCTCCTTGCCATTATTAAAGATAAAAGCAATGTTTATTCTCTTCCAGTACTCAGGAACCTCTCCTGGTCATCATCTTTCATAATCAAGAATGGTCTTGCAATGATATTGGACATCTCTCAGCACCTGTGAGACACACCATCAGGCTGCATGGGTTTATGTAAGTCCAATCTGTTTAAATGGTCCCTAACCTGAACCTCCTCCAGTAATGGTGACTCTTCCTTGCTCCAGACTTTCCCACTGGTCTCATGGACCTGGGATTGCTGATGGCAAGCTTTACCAGTGGAGAAGTCATTGGGTACCTTGGTCTTTTCTGTGTTCTTCGGTACCAGGTTAAACTTCTAAAATATTTTAACATGTAAAGTCACCACTGTGGGAGACTGCACGGAGATGCTTCTGTGTGTTGTATATCTGCTTTCACATCTGTCTCTCGCTGATAAATGTGTCTTACATTTTCCGATAGAACAATTATTTGACAAAGTACACTCTGCCCAAAACATCAGGTATTGCAACCCAGCCTGTCAAGATAATCCAAAATGTAATCTTCTGGTCTGGAAGTACAAGAATGCAGTTTATATGATTTCATATTTTTCCCTCCTGGTAACTGTGGTGTGAGTTCCTCTGCAGCTGTGTCTCTGAGCTCAGTAGGACATTTCATTATCAAAAATCCAGTCTTAGAATCAAAACCTAATCATTTATTACAGAAAGTTGGTGTTAGAGCAGATATACACCTACCGCCTAATGGTGTTGTGCTGCTCTGTGTATGTTCTAGTGAGTTGAATTATGCTGAATCAATTCTTTTCGGAATGAGATGAATGTATGTACTCTATATCTAAGTTTTATCATAACTTGTGTAGAGTTCCCCCAAATTAGAGAACAGGCAGAAGGTTGCTTAAGCAAATTGAGTTTCTGCCTCTGTGCTCTGCCAAGAGGCAAGCACTATAAATCACATGATCTCTATCTGTTTATATTTTCCTCTTTTCCTGGGTTTATATTTTCCTGGTTTTTCCTTTTAAAGGAAAAGGATGATGCTGTGTTGCAAAATGCTTCTGTTGCTCCTGAATCAAAGCTACATGTAGCTCTGGCTGAGGCTTGTGAAAAACAGTGTTTAACTTGATCCGTATGAACTACTCACTCACCGGTGCAGTGGCAGACGGCGGTTTGGCTTCTTGTCAGGTTTCTCACTAGTCCTGTAGGAAACCTATGGCAGATGATTTGCAGGGCTTTCCTTCTAGGTCAGCAGTTTGCAAACAAATGTTCCATTTTCTCATTGGCATGAGGATAATAAATGGAAGTATTTCAAGGCTTAATATGTCTCTCCCTCAGAAATACTTCAAATTGCACAGCTGTGGACATAGGTGCTTTATCAGAGATTAGTTTGTTGAGATTTCCTTCATGACTGAAAATTGTTAACAAGGATTCGATTACTGTTGTGGGGAAGTAGCCTAGAAAATAAAGGCTATTGCTGGCTATTTGCTGAAGGAATCAGTTACAGTAATAGTATCAGTTAAAGGCAGTTGGCGCTGCTTTAGAAGTATCTACTAGCTTAATAACAATCTTTTCTGATGTAGCATCGGGTAAAAATAGAACTGCAGTATGTCCTGCACTTCAGGTTGTTGATAGGTCTTGTGCTATAGCTTATGTGTACTGTCTACAGAGGATATCCAGTATGGGAGAGTGATGATGTTTGTGCCTCTCACCAAAGCATCTTGATGGTCCATTGCTGTCTGGATCCACACAAGCAAGATACCACTTTGTTTTCTGCCAGTCTTACATTGCTCTGCTGAACAGTTTGATTCTTTCCAGGTGAAGTGCTCCCCCTCTCCTCCCTGTCCCACAGCAGTCACGGGCCACGTTTCAGCTTGTAGCAACCACATGTCCCTAGTAGTCCGTATAGCTGAACTGCATGTGCTTTCCTCTGCTCAGAGCAGTTCTGCCGGTAGCCTGGCTTTATCCAACAGTATTGTGTCACCCTGTACAGCTAATTCTGGCTCAAGGACTAAACATTTGGACATAGAGGTTTAGTCCAGAGGTCTGTTTGTGCTTTTGTTGGAGAAAGTTAAATTTGCAGAAAAAAATTGTAATTTACTGTTTTCCTCTGCCCCCCACTACAAAGTATGGAACTGCCTTCTGCTTACCCCAGATCTTCTCACCCAGATATCACCAGTTTTCATATGGCCTTCCCTAGCTTTGACACATCTCACCTCAGGCTAATTATGCTCAGCCTCCCACTGGTTTCCCTTGGATTGTTTCCTCCATCAGAGGAATTGTCATGCTCATCACTTCTTGCTGCTCTTTCTGAACTTTAATTAGCTCTGCCCTAAGGGCCTGTAAGCCTGAGGAGCTCTTCTTTGACAAAAGTGGGTTTGCTCGATAGGCTAAGTGCAGATTTTCCAAGGCCCTCCTAGTACCTCTCCTGCCTAGCTTAACTCTGCATTGAGCTCCCTCATCTATAATTAATACATGTCAGAGAAGAATCTGTGCTATGAGATTTTATTATGAGGATGAGTTCTTCCATGAAAATATTTATCAAGTTCTGCTCACCTTGACCATCGCAGTGAATTTCTTTCTTCAATTATTCAGTCCCGTGAAGGACTGTGCTCTCATCTCTCAGGGCTAACAGAACTCAGGACTAATACCTCTTAAATCTGGATCCAAAGTTCAAATGGCATCTTAGTCACAGATTGGGTGGAATGTGGCATTGGCTTTGCACTTGGAACCTGTTTCCAGAAGAATTTAAAGCATTTTTTTAAATGGATGTGTTTGAAGGCCTCTTACTTGAGGAAGAAAAAGATTAGTCAATAGTGCCTCAGAATCACATTTAAATATATGAAATTTTGGTGCAGGGATATTGATGACCTGACTTTTTCCAGTGTGCTTAGTTTCTGTGTCTTTCCTGAACTTCAGAGAAGCTTGCAGTCATCTGTACTTCTGACCATAATCTTACAAGCTTACTTCACTTACCAGTGATAGAGCTGGGAGAAGGAATTGTATTTTGCATTAAATTACTAGTGATTTTGAGTATGTCAAGGTTCTGATTTAAAAAAAATCCCACAAGAACCCTTTTCTTTTGCCTCTCTTCCCCAACCTCCCACCTTAACAGCATTGCCAAAGATCTTCCCTTGAAAAGTCAGGTTCTTTTATTTCCAGGTTTCAGATTAAAACTGAAAATGCAAAGTTCTGAAAAGCACTTGTCACTAGCAAAGGTCCTGGCAATAACCCCTTTCATCTGATTTCATCTCCAGCATCCCTCACAATTCACTCCGCCACTTCTGTGAAGCTGATTCTAGTGTTTTCATCCCATCCTGTTAAATTGAGAAGAATATGTCTATTGATTCAGAAAGCAAAAAGATTAAGCTCTATCACGTGCTTTGCTCCATTGTGCCAGGGAGCGCCTTATAACCAATTTATAGCATATGCAGGTACAGTTTACTGAGTGCAGTTCCAATATCTAACTGTCTGTTTACATCAAGGTTGACATCCTGACACAGATAGTTATTTTAGAGTGCTATAAGTGATATGGTCTTTCTGGAAATTAAAATTTTTTTTTTTTTTCCTCTCCTGTGGCCGCCTTAGTAAGAAACAATTTAAAAGCATCTGTGACTCACCTGAGCTGGGTTCAGCTGACAAAGATACCTACGTTTGTCAGAGGTAGAGAAGAGTCATTAGGTCATCTGGCTGATCTTCTTGGGTAGCCTCTGCTTGGAGAGATTGTGATCATGTGTTTCAATATTCTGCTCGTTGATGTTTAAAGAGCTACTGTCAGGCTGATAGGATTAAGAGTTGTGCATGCCGCTGTGTATTTGTTTATTAGACTGACACTGCTCACCGTGCTGTCTCTCAGCTCTGAGTTTCTACATGCCTGGCAATCAAAAGGGCAAGAAATTGGTCTCAATTATTTTTTTAAAGGCTGTGCTAAAGGACTTTATTTCAGTTTGACTATACTTAGCAGTATGTATTTAATCCAAACAAAAATTAAGCTGGGATAATTCCTTGAAGTGAAGGTGAAACCAGGCTAAAACCTCATAGGCACCAAAATATGTTGTTCTATTTGCAAGCATTTTGAAAAAAATAGATGTACGAGTGTCACCAGCTGTCATTCTCTGTCTTGGACATGATTGTCCATCACTCATACAGAGGACTCAGAAAGTGCTGTTCCATGCTTGTACCTTATGGTGTCTGGAGCCCCTGGTGCTGTAGGTGTCGGATCCTGGGGACCTGATAGTTCAGGCCATGGAGAAGAGGTTTAGGGGGCAGCAGAGGCATGAGAAAAACAGAGACCAATCATGCAAGGGCCACATGTGGAGTTCGTCATCGAGTTTATTCTCTTGAGCCATTTCGTGGTTTAACCCCAGCACCTGTTAGAATATCCTGTATCCAAGCAAGAGCTGCCAGATTTCCCTGGCTTGGCATAGGGCTGTTGCCACACACACACAGTGTCTATATATGCAAACATATATGTCATGAAAAGAGGTACCCTTTATTGAAGGCTGTGCTTGAGAAACAACTGATTAACATGGAAGGCATATAGGCTAAAATGGCAAAGACTGGTACTTTGCTGTGCTGTAAACTCAGTTTGGAAAAGAGAGATTTATCCCAGTTTTGAAATCTGTATAGTTCTTTGCTTCTCTTCCATACATTACATGAGGAGAAGAAAATGGGAAAATGATCAGAAAAGTTGCCTGCATATATTTTAATAATAATTTTAACATAAAAAGAGAAAAGTCATAATTTTGTTCTAGTAGTTCATCTCCATTCAGACAATACAGAGGTTACTGCAGAACTCATGCCTTTGATTTCCTACTTTACTTTGGCTTGTGTACCAACCAATTCTTGTTAAATATTTATGGACAAGATTAAAGACTTTATAAAACTTAGCAGCTGTCAGCTGTCCTCGCCTAAAGGATAATGCAGAGTTTTCATTTTAATTGGATAACTATGTGACCGAAATACGCAAACCCCAAGGGAAATACAAGAATTGAAATATGTAAAGTATTTTTTTAAAGAAAATACCCTTTTACATTCTGTACTTTCTTTTTCCCTTAGTAGCTTTTATCTGAAGGTGAAATTGTCATTCCTTTCTCACTTCTTTCTTTTGAAACTTTCATTTAAAGTTGGTATTTTTTTTTTCCCCAGGAGTTAAACTTTTGAGATGGGGTTCTTTATGTTACAGGCCAGGCATGAATTAACATGCTTCTATTCTTCTTTCTGTATTCTTCTTTCTCTTCCTACACTATTTTTGTGTTTTTGTGTTCTTAATTACTGCTATTATATGTTAGTGGGAATAGTATTCCACCCTTTAAAGATTAGTCCATCAACACAATCTTGTAGGCTAAGGTCTTCCACATTAACTGCCTGTATACACATTCTTCTCCCTCTGTATGTCAATGCTTGACATATGCCTTGCCATCCAGATAACAGAAAGGGCAGCTGTAGCTGAGCAAAACCAGGGGGCCATATTTCATCCTTTTTTTCCCACCAGACCTTTTGCTTCTGTCATTGTAAACCTGTTTTCTCCACCATCTTAAGCTGTCCTATGACTACAGAAATCAGTAAAGCTGTGGCTGTCTTTGCCTGAATGTCTGCATGGAGTGTGGTAATAAAGCAACAACAGTATCTTCTCCCATTCAGCATCTCAGTGTAGTGCAGGGACCCATGTAGTGAATTAATACAGTTTCTGAACCCTCATTTTCTGCCTGCATGGAAGCTCTCATGTTTTTCTTCCTAAATCCTTTTTATGATTAGACCCATTTTCTTTAATACTATTCCTTAAGATATTTTCATATGTGTATGTATTCACTGTGCTATACAATTTAGTTTGTTTTTGCATGAATAGTTTAAGGTAATCAACATACTCTCTGAATTTTAGTGTCATGTGTACCTATGTGTATTCAGTTGTTTCATCCTGAGTAATATTTGCCTAACCGGGCATGTACTGTTATGTGCAGTTTAGCTTAGCTTTGCCACTGCATTGCAGTGGCTTTAAAATTACTGCTAATCACTTCATCCAGGATGTTGTGATCTAAGCTAAACTGGGCATCTACTGTCTCCTTCCAAAGCATGGGGGAATCCAAACACTTCCTAGGAGAGATCAGCAGGTTGAGACAAGGGCACACAGGACACACTGTTGTCTTTGTTCTTTCCCAAGAAGAAGAAATGTAGAGAAGGGCTAGAGTAGACGCTGTAGGTTGATGAGGAGACAGGTCTTTCTACTTGAGGATCACAGCCTTGATCCTGGAAGTGGGCTACAAAACCTGAGTAGAGCTCCTTCAAAACCCAGTTGGAGAAGGTGCCCTCTGTTTAACCAGTAGCTGACCTGTTAGAAAGGTAAGCCCGGTTATAGCAATTGTGATTCACACCTTCCCTGACACCTCCACCGTCTAAAGAGACAGTACCTCCTAGAGTGCAAGTTGGTGCGATGGAAGCAGAAAATCATTGCCAGCTGCAGATGGAAATTTATGTTATATGGTAAAATTAAAGATACACTTCATTACAAAGATACAAAGTGTTGTTGCTCTCTAGCCCAGTGCTGGTGCTTTTGTAAAAGTACAGAAACTGGAGTTCACTGCCTTCTGCCTTGACTATGTATACTGTCTATATGTATCTGTGCAGAAGCTCTCTAGAGAGTGGTTTGGAGGAGGGTGATCTGAAGTAGGTTGTTTCTGAACATCCCCAGGAAATGAAATTTTAACAAGGTTGTTTATCTTTGGTAAAAAGCGTTTCAATGTAGAAAGGTTAAGAGTCTGTGGAGTGGCAGCTGAACAGTGGTTCTGAGGACTGTAATTTGGTTTTGCGTTGCTCAAATGGAAATTAGGCAGGATTTTGGAACCGCAGTCTTTCTTCAGATGTGCCTTAAATGACTCACCAAAGATCACAGGTGAAGTCCTTATCAGAGAAGAAAACACAAAACTTGCTTCGTAAATTATAAATTGACATGCCCATATAGGCCCTGTTTTTTTTATTTCCAGTGTTACTTCTCCTTCCCCATTTGGCACTTCAAAGCATTGACATTTTGGATTTGACACATAAATATGTTGTTAAAATGACCTGCAAAAAGCAGGAGGCTATGGAGTTGCATAGCAGGAATTGGATCTACGTGTATTTTTGTGTGATTTCTCACCTTCCAGTGACAAGAAAAGGATAAGTTGTTCTTTTATTTTATTTAAGGATGTAATTATTTCCCAAGCTTGCTTCATAAAACTATATGGCTGTCTTGCATTTGTTAAGAAATGAGTACTGATTAGAATAGTACAGTGAAGAAACATATAGTGAAAATGACCTTTTTAATTTATTTCTTTATCTCATGGTATCAGATAATAAGAATCAACAGATGATGTCATACTAATTATAATTTATTTAAATAAATTATGTAATAAATCTATCTTCTCTGGTTTGATCTGTACTGAGATAGCAAGGTCCTCTGAATGCATAAGAGAGTCTTCTTATTAGAAGATGCAAGCAAAATCAGCTGATCTTTTTGAAACTATATATGAATCTTTAAAATCATCTTATCCAGTGCTGTATTATTAAAGTATCTTTTTTCTGTTCTTAATTCTTGAACTGGAATCTGTAATGCCAAAATTCTTAGTTGGGTATAAGGATCTTCAATAGCTATAAAAACTGCTCAGTCAGCGTTCATGTGTAACAGATAACAGTGGTCAAAGCGCACCAGAAAATGCTTATATGCCATATATACTTCAAAGACAAATACTGACATCAAGGTCAGTGTCATGCTGGGATTTTGACTTTTCCTTGGATAGTATAACTTTGAATATTCAGAATATTACTTAAGTCCCCTTTCTGTTATTATCTGATGTGGGCCACTAATTTCCACTTTCCCCATCTTTGTTTTAACCCTCTCTCACTCTGCTTGGAAGTACTTGGAGATGTAGGCACAGAAGCTTCTGGTTTAACTCCTGTAAGGATTTCACATCAGCCATTTCAAGCAGGGACTCTTGGCATATATACATGAAATGGGCATTATCAATACAGATTAGATGCATTAGTTAGCTGCACTATTTCTTGTGCTCTTTACATAATTTCTGTGACAGCATCTCTAATATCTCAATTAAAAAAAAAAAACACCACAGATCACGTAATCATCATTTTCCTACTTTGTGACTCAAACACTGCTGAGAAGCATACTCATCCTCTGTTTTTCATCCTTTTCTAATGTAATTTCTATGATTAAACAACCATATTGCAAGAAAAAGAAGATAGGTTATCCCCACACTTTCTTAATCTCATAATCATGTCAGTGCTACAAGTAATGTCACCCTAAAAGATTGTCTACCATCTGTCACATTTTCACTCCTCTAAATACTTTCTATGACAGGTCCACAGGGAGGATAAGGGAGTTATTCCTATAGAAGTGAGTTTTCCAATAGCTCTTCTGGTTGGTGTTCTGGATATATGATAGTTTGCAGTTTTAGTCCTGTCTCTTTTCATATGATGGGAAGTGTGGTATATAGCATCTGAAACCTCCTACATACTGGACATCTAATCTAGATGTGACAAAGAGGTGGGAAAAGTCTGTTTATTAGAAATTAATCCAAATACCATCTTAAAGCTCTTATGACCTACCATTCTGGTTTTGTTCTGCCTTTCAGAGTTTGGTATATGTGTCTGTGTGTGAGATTGCAGTACAAGGCATTTGATAAGGCAGAAATCCTTCTAGATGCGATTTTGGAAGACTCCTTCACTGGACTGTGTGGGCTAGAAAAGTGTGCATTTCAGCAATACCTAAGCCACTAGTTATGTAGTGAAAAACTGGATCATGCTTGTAAATTTTTATATATATTACTTAACTTTTGTGTTAAGTAATGCTTTAGGCAGAGTTTTAAACAGAAAAGAAAGGGAAAATGTTGAAAACCATTACTAAAACAGATGAAAATATTGGAGTTTTTTACCCTCTTCCTCAGCTGTGGTTTTGCCTGCACAATTCAACCTATTTCAATACCATAACATAAAGGAAAGGAAACCTGCAAGACAAAAAAAATAACTAGTGAAAAGCACAAGGTTTGTTTACTTGGCAATGATGCAACAACAATTGGCTCAGTATAAGACTTACATGAATTAAGAAGGAGATTTAGTGTTTGCTTTGTTGCTGCAAACAGAATCTCTCCATTAGACTCGTGTTGCACAAAGGGCTGTGACACACTGGTGAGCTGAAAATAGCTTTATAGTTAAGAACTCCATAGAGTAATATGTTTTGCTTGAGAAAGGTGTATGTTTAAAGATCTCTGATGTGCACAGTTGGTAACTCACAATGGCCAAATAGTCAGAAAGGATCCACATTTGTGTTTGGTTTGCAGGACGAGGGTGTTGTGATGCTGATTAACCTCAATTCCTCTTGAGTCAGCCTCTCTGAGAATCAACTTTCCAAATCTCTGGTTCAGTCCCTGAAGGGCACCAGTTTTATCCTGAGGGATGTCTTTGTTCCCATCCTGTGCTCATGACTCATTAACTCAGCACCTTGTAGACTTGGTGACAGCCTGTCAAAATCTAATAATAGAGAGTGCTCATCTTCTGCACTGTCACTGCCTTTATGTTGGCGTCTGTATCTCCACATCTATGTCTTGGTTGAACCCCACCTTTGCAAATCGTACCTTTAGTCTCAGAGTTATTGAATAACATTCAGAACTGAGAAGGTGTCTCTGATACATAGCTTTTCACCCTTCTTTCACAAGCTCTTGGGCCAGGCTGAGTGCAAGTAGGTTTTCAGAGATCAGTTGTCTGTACATGAATTGTCATCTCTGAGGGTATCTCTTCACAGTTAAGCAGTACTCAGAAGTGCTGTGAGGAAACCAGGTTCAGGACTGTTGCAAACAGCCCTGGTTTTGAGTTGTATGGTCAAATGTTCTTTGAGAAGAAAAATTCCATCTTTGACTGGGGATGGGTTACATGCAACAGGGATTGACAGCAACCCCTCACCGCAGGGAATAGTGAAGGAAAGATGTGACCAATGGGAGAAGTAATGAAATATGAGAGACTTCTCAGGAAAGGAAAGAGAAAGGAAAATAAAATGCCATCAGGAAAAAAATAAAAAAGATGTTGAGGGATGAGGCTGCCAGATTTGGCAGAAACATAACAAAGCCCTGAAATATCAGTAGGCATTTGATGCTGAACTTTTAGTTCAGATTGAAAATGAAAAAAGCAATTAGAAGAAATATAGTGCGTTCCCTTGGGTCACCACAATCTTCAGCTGTTGGCCTTAACTTTAGAAGCAGAATCTGCTTTCTGACACAGTTTCCAGGGTGCCTATACGCGTAATAGCACTGGCATGGGGAAACTTCCGAAATAAGAAAGGAACTATGACTGAAGACCCTCCTAAGGCGTTAGTATTGCCTAGAAAAGCAAGCTCGAGATGAAGTATCTAGTTCCTCACGGTTGGAATAGCAACACTTAAACTGTAAGCATGAATTTAATCAACAGTTATTTTTTTTCTGTCACAATACATGGCTGTAGGACAGCTTGGGTTTTTTGTTACTTGCCGCTTCCCAAGCAATGTTTTATGATTATTTTGTATTTTTTAAGTGTGCAGCAGAAAATGTTCCTGGTGCTTTGCAGTCTGAAAGGAAGATACAGTGTTAGTATCAAAGGCAATACCAGTGAAAATAAACACAGGCAGACAGAAGGCCATATCCATTTTGGGCTTTGCTCTTCTGGACAGTAGTTTTACTTCAGGAAATTGTTTGTCCTGAAAGCTGAAATGGGACAAAGAAGTAATGTTCGGGCTGATGATGATTAGTATTCCTTCCATGGATGGTGAAAGGCAGAAGCAGAAAATCCTCTCATGGACCAGAATCAGGAATTACATATGTCTTTATCATCCCCAAAGGATCTGTGGGTGCGGAGGTGGGATTTAGAGGACAATATTTTTTCCATTATCTCTCATTTTGTGGTGGGGAATGTGCTGGGAGTAAAATGCCCAGTTCATGAATATTACCAGATTTATTTCAGTTGTAGGATCCAGTGGTATAACAGAGGCTGAAAGTGTGCTTCACCTTTTCCTCACTATCTTTCTCTGTTAGGATTAAGCAGAGGGCAGTGAGATTTGCTTTTCCCTCCTTATGCCTCCTGGGGAAGGGAGGGTCTGAGGAAGGGCACAAACTAGCATGGCTGTGGGGGCCTTATTTTACCCTTTTTCATCCACCTAGGGTTAGACTGTTATCAGGCATAGACCAAGCAAAGTTCCAGCAGTCCAGATGCAAGTTAGCTGCTTCTTGAATTTAAACACACTAAATATTCCACTGACCAGTTGGCAACATAGCTTCTGCAAAGAAAACAGCTTTCTGTAGAAGTATCTTTGCCAGGCACTGGTTCAATAGTAGGATTCATCCCTCTTTTTTCTACTTGCTGGTGGTCCACTGAAATTGTCAGCTATGTATTAAGCAATTTGTTGACAGCTTTGAATTCCACAAGGTAAAATTCATATTTATCCATCATCCAATGGATAAAGAAATTTATTTTCTTCATAATGATACTTTGCTTCCTACTTGTTGCCTCTGGCAGTCCAAACTCTGAGTCAATGGGAAGACTAGTCCTGTGTGGATGAGGAAAGGAGTTCCTTGTCCCAGAAACAGGAAAAAAAATTATCCTAAAGTGAGGAAAACAGGAGAAAGCCAAGGCAAAGGGTGAAATTATTTGGTGTGAACTAATATCTTCTTAATATGTGGATTGGAATGATAAAAAAAATTTCAGAAAGAATCTAGTATAATTCTAGAAAGTTTGTAAAAGAGACCAGCAGAACATGTATTTTGTGGCAGCTTGTCTGTTCACTCTCACCATGGGCTTTTTCTTGCACATGCATCTGACTGTCCTCCTAACCAGTGGTCTCAGGTGGTTTTGTACAGCCTTGCTGAAGATCCTGCTGCTAGACAAAATTGTGCTTGGCAGCTGCACTGGCTGTATTAAAGTTAGTTTGGGTAGGTCTGTGCATGATATGTGTTAAGCTGTTGGGGCACTTCACGGTTTGCAAGTCTCCAGTGGGATGTTAATACCACCATGGACAAAGCACTGCTTGTGGGATTTGATGGGATTAGTTAACAGACCGTCTTCCTCTGTATAAATCTGGCAGCACCGTGGCTTGGACAGCACGCCCTCACAGCTCCTCTTCCGTCCCAGCTGGACTGCCTGTCTGCAGGGTTTGGTCCCAGACTGAAAGAGTTAGCAGGGTTGTTGAACCACTGACAGTTATCCTCTCCCCAGGTAGTCAGGGAACAGGCAGGGATGTGGTTATAGATTTTGTTTGCTGGCTAGAGCTCTGGCAGCTTGGCAGGAGACGAGTTCGGTATCAGGATCAGATAGCTCTAAGCTACCTGTCAGGAGGAAGAAGTAGGAGAGAGATTATGACTGTGATGAGGTGTGGATTATCTTGCTGCTTGTTATTTGGGGCTGTGCTTAATGACAAGATGCAGCTCTGTGAAGATTGAAGAGTGCATATGCAGCCAAAAATGTGTGCTAGGGTATGTATCCTCACACAGTCTCTTTAAAATCATCGGCACAGGGGTGTCAGAAGACCTCGTTTTCACCCAGCAGCGAGGCAAGACTACAGCTGAATGATTCCCTTCCTCCTTGAGCATCATATTTTTCTGTTCTGTTGCAGCAAATAAACCAGCAAAGTTAAGCAGGCTGGAGCTAATGAGAGGCCACTGGAAAGCAGTATGTGAATAATGTAAATGTCTTACTATGATAAGACGGTGTATTTTCATTAGGTTGGAACAGCATTGACAGGGCAGCTGAAGAGCCCTTTGGCAATATGAAGGCTAATTACTTGCCATGAAGAAACGAAAACTTGTCAAGCGGGAGCTCTGGCATTGCTCAGTTCAATAAATCAAGGCAATAAATCATACCCAACAGAGTCCCTGTGCCATTTTAGGCTATCTGTGATGTGTGTGGAAGTGGAGAAACCAAACACTGGAAACATAGTGTCATCTTAAATAGGGGCTGATTTTATGTAGTTTATGAAATATTATTTCCGCGCTTGGATTTTATTGTTTTTTTGAATAATACATGTACACTGAATGAGGTGGAGAGTGGTGAATAGGGTGCATCTGTAGATGAGTATAAATGGAAAATGGAGATACAGTGAAAGGGCTTTATTGTTTTCTTTACTTAGGTGCTCAGGATAGGAACCTTAAACATGTTACTTGGTTCTGTTTCCTCACTGCGTGGCCTCCAGATTAGCTGATCAAGTGTTTTCAGAGGTGCAGATACCTCGTCAGGGCACAGTGGTTCTCAAGGGGCTGCGGTGCTTCTGTTTTCTGATTGCCTTCTGGATTAGGGGGCCACTGAGTATTACCCTGAGCTGGCACTGCTGTTCCAGCTCTGCTGCTGACCCTCCTGACCTTGGGTAATATGCTGCACTCTGTGATGTAGCCTTCAGTAAAATGAAGGGAATAATAACACTTGCCTTATTTCTAAACTTCCCTTCTAGCTGAAATTAGTATCTAAACCTTCTGTATTGTTGCTTTTTTTGTAAGAGAGGTTATTAAATCAGGATACCTAAAATAGATTCAACAGTGTCACAGAGCTGTTTTTTATTCAGACTGGAGGAGGCTACTGTTCTTCCTGTGTGCTTGTTCCACAGTCTGATTTGAAAATATTCTCTGAAGAGAACTGAAGAAGTCCTTTCTGATCTCTTTCAGGTGGGCAGCTTCTGCTGTGTCTGCCTGTTAGTTTCTAATTAAAACAAGCAATCTATAAGTTCAAAGAGAAATGTTACTCTTGCTTGGTTTTGGCTTTTATGTTTATATTTGTTCTGAACAAATACCATGTTGTGTATTGTTTTTCCCCATTGCTGATCACAGCAATTGTTTCCTCACAAATTATGTGTGTAATTAGTATGTGAGGTTCTCTCACTCTTATGGTAACATTTATTTTAAAAAATTGCTAGTGCAGGATACAAGATGATCTGGGATTAAAAGTGTGTAAACTCTGTAGTTGTCTAAAAATAGCTTAGATTAAAGAAAAGTTGCTTCTCCTTCTCCCTTGATTTTTAAATAGAATAAAATATTACTTCACTTCCTACTGCAACTGAGTTGAGTGTTGAGATTCCCATTGTTTTCTAAGAGGGATGTGATAGGTGCCAGGTAAGAATTACTTGTTATTGTGTATCTTATAGCCAGCGAGAGTACCCAGAGCAGCCCATCCCCACATGCACCCATCTTCCTTCATGGTTCAGAATAAGCATCCAAAGGAATTAATATGTAAATAAATATATTGATAATGACTTGAAGTCAACATCAGAAAATCTAGATCATTAATATTACCTGGAATTTCTGAGATTAGACAATCCTCAGTCCTTCCAAGCTGTGTTATATTATAAACTTAGGTCTAGGAAGTAGAATGGAGGGTGACAAATGTCATCGGTTGATGATTTTATTTTTTTTTTTCAAGACAAAAGATGGTATAAAACAGACATTGGCTGTGTGGATCTGCTGCCTGTGTTTCACTTCAGTGTAAATTTATTGGCGGTGAGCAGCCCATCGTCCACTCCTAAGCCCTGTAGAATTCATCATTGCTATTGGGCAAAGTTTAAGCAGAAGTTTAAGTCCCACTGACATTAATACATTTCACTATATGCTTAAACACTTTGTGGAAGTGAAGTCTGGTTCACTTTTCCGAGGAGTTTTTCATCTCCCTATCATCTGAAATACTACGGACATCAATATCAATGACACATGGAGGTCTGCTCAACTTCAAATTTCATTCTTAACGAGCAGGTTCACCTTTCTTACAGATGTTGTAGTGTCTCACTACATGAAAGACCTGAAAGAGAAGTAGTGCTAGGCCGTGATAAGCTCATGTGAGATAGGTGTACTAGCAGGAGAGAGAAGAAGAAATTTTAATTTTTTTTGGTTTTCTTGTTACTCAAAAAAGCATTTTTGTAGAATACATTTCGTGCCTTATGCCTGATATGTCAGCCTATGCCAGATGCCTTCCCAACATTCATGGATTTTTCAATTGCAAATAATCTCTGAAACATCTATTGTAACACCTTTTTACATCTGTGCTTATTGATTTACGTACTTGCGATATTCAGTTGGTACTTTGGCTGATACCAACTGGTTCTTCCAAAAAAAAAATTTCTTTAGGAAAAAAACAAGTAAAATACTCATTTTCAGGCACAGATATTTCTCGATACTCAGAAATACCCCAGTATACCTGACTCTTTACTTATATCCAGATTTTTTTTCTTAAAAATATTTACAAATGCAAATATAACAAAATTATCAGTGTATGACAAAAACCTTTTTAAATGAAAATAATATTTCCACTGTATAAGTACTGCAGAGCTACATAATACTGTATATCTGCTTAAAAATTCTTTTAAACCAAGGATTTTCATTGCTGCTCATTTCCGTTTTCAGTAGCCTGATTATTTACATGAACATAGTAAATATAGCTAAGAGAAAGAAGCTTTATCAAAAGGCATGAATAAAAAGGAAAATAATTCTCTGGTCAGAGATTTTCAATACTACTCATGCTTCATTACAGGAAGATTTCGGTTTTGTTCCAGAAAAAACAGCTTTTAGGTGGTTTTGAGTCAAATGCAGCAGAGTAACATTGACAGCACAGTTAGCAAACTTTGTGCTTGGTGCCATCTGGTAAAGTTAAGGTTGTATGATTGATAAAATTTGTATGATTTAAGCCCAGCTTTCACAGAAACTCAGAGAACCCATCATTTCATCAAATCTGATTTTTCCAGTTTCTCAGGCTGTTACTTGACCCCTATCCTAAGCCCAAAGACTTTAGCTAGGGTGAAATATTTTACTGGCTTATCTGGCAGAGAGCAGGGAGCTCCAGTGTCTTGTTCCTGAAGTAGGAAAGGAATAAATGTGATGGGTTTGAACCCCTGTGCTGGAGAGAATTTTCTTTCTATATCTTCCTTGTCTCCTCCCTCTTGTCTCAGTCCTGAGATCCTTGTCAGTCCATGTTGAGGAAATTTTTTTTCTGAATCCAAATCTGTAGGATCATAATCCTGATAAGAAGGCACATCAGCCAAACCATGGAAGAAGGAGAATTCTTCATGCCACCTCTGATCCATGCATCCAAGTATGCTAAACCTACCAGTGTCCAGCCTCAGAAGAGCAAACTGACAAAATATGCTGACAGTTTGGGATGGCAGAGGTCGGAGGAGGTAAGAAGCAGATCACTTTTGATTTCTGGGGCAAAAGGCTGGAGTGTTGTAACTAAATGCAGTTGAGACAGAGCTGTGTTTTTGTTGAAATTTTTTGTGAAGGAGGGAAATCTGCGCTGAGGTTCTTTTGCCAACACAAGCAAAACATTACCTGGAAGATGCATCTACTTGGTTGACTTTCAGTGTTTGGAGTAACAGTTTTTGCCATTAAGAGGAAAGTACAAAGGTGGTTTTGTAACTAGCAATATAGAATGGCAACAAAAAGTATTAGGTTGAATTAGGCCGTACTGCAAAACCATGAAGAACAGATGTATTTGTAGAGATGTATTTAGTCCATTGTGATACAACAGTAGCTGTAAAACAGAAAAAAAAGTAATCCTGGTGTAATTACCTCATCTTCACTGGGTAGCTCATTAAAATCTCATAATGGAAGAGTTCAAGTTTTGTCAAGTTCCTTGAGGCAAATTTTTTAATGAAGATCGCAGTTTTTTTCACTGGTGACTGAAAGGTGAATTACCCTTGGGTAATGCATATACGTGGAAATACCCCAAGATCTTATCACAGTGAAAAGACTGTATTAGTGGTCATGTTTCATTCTTCTCTGTTTCTTTTCTTTTCAATTAGATTGCAAATAAGGACTTCTGAAAGCATTAGCATATAACATATTACAAAGAGTCTATCAGCAATTCTATGTTAAACTTCCATTTTTAGGTTGGGTTGTATAAAATCTCATTTTAGGCTGATAGTCAGCAGTAAAATAAGTTGGAAACCATGCTGCATAGGAGCTGTGGCATATTTATCTCATATTTCAAAATTACTTCTCAGAAATTGAAATCTTGTATTTATGCCATCAGTAAGGTCTGAATGTAAGCCTTTTGTAACTAAAAATGATAGTTCTTGGAATAGGAACTAAAACCTGAAGGGCTGAGGCTACAAAAAGAGGACTTACAGGATCAAATTTTCAGACTCCTGACTTCTTAATTGAAAACAGTGGGAGGCATCCATGTAAATGCCTGTAGAGATCTGAGTCTCAGGTATGGCAAAGCTGCTGTTAAAGTGCGTAGCCTAGTGCCTGCAGGAGATTCAGGAATGATGAGTTAAGCACACAAAGCGGGGGACCATAAATATGAGCATGCTGCTTAGAGAGATGCCTAACCTTAGATGGACACTGAGAATTGGAGTCTCTTTTGTCTTAAACCTAAAAAAGGATTTGGGGGAAGATTTCATGAGGCTGCTAAGCTCCTCTCTTAGTCCAAACTGTATCTTCCTTTGCTTCCCTTCGGCCATCTCTGGTAATCTTCTGGTCCCATTATTGAGACCATTTTGCTTGCTAAACCCACAGAAATCAAACTCATGAGAAAAAAATAACCCTGAAACTTTTATTTTCTGTCTAGCTAAATAGCGTTCATATTTAATGAGTTGCATTGACTTTCTGTGGGGTAAGACAAGTGTCAGAGCCAGAGTGTTTGAGAAGCATGTAGCTAAAGTATAGATTCAATGGGTTGGCCCTGGCTGGAGGCCAGGTGCCCACCAAAGCCACTCCATCACTCCCCTCCTCAGCTGGGCCGGGGAGAGAAAATATAAAAAGCTCATGGTTCGAGAAAAGGACATGGAGAGATCACGCAGCAATTACCATCACAGGCAAACCAGACTCGACTTGGGGATAATTGATTTCATTTATTGCCAATCAAATCAAAGTAAAACAGAACTAAAACCAAATCTTAAAAACCTCTTCCATGCACACCTCCCTTCTTCCTGGGCTCTGCCACTCCTTCCTCCTCGGGGGAGGATCCTCACATTCTGCCCTTGCTCCAGTGTGGGTCCCTCCCACGGGAGACAGTCCTCCACCAATTTCTTCAACAAGAGCCCTTTTCACGGGCTGCAGTTTTTCACCAACTGCTCCAGCGTGAGTCCCTTCCACATGGTGCAGTCCTTTGGGAGCAGACTGCTACAGCCTGGGTCCCCCAGAGGGTCACAACCTCCTGTGGGGGTCCCCCAAAAGGTCACAGCCTCCTGTTGGCATCCCCCTGCTCCAGTGTGGGGTCCTCCCCTAATGCCTTAGCTCAGGTTGGTTCACAACTACTAGCACAGCTGTAGTGCTGCATTGTGCTTGTTCTACCCAGTGCCTTAGTCCTTCCCTTAGCTGAGGAAGAAGAGGGAGGGCATGAGCCCTGTGACCACATGCATGGGCTGTACATGTCAGGAAACCTGCTTAGCAAGTCCCCCTTTGCATGCAAAGAAGTGGTTTATGCCTGTATTTCCATTTCCCAGGAGGACACTGTAAGCACAGGATGCTGGAGGTACCCTTCCCCTCAGCCTTCCCTGCTGAAGCCATGCCGATGAGCAGTGGAGAATTTGGCAGCGTGGGGTGGTGAGGAAGAGGAGCCCTGGGAAAGTCAGTGAGGAGCCCTCCAGCCCTGCAGTGGGTAGCGGGGAGAAAGGGGCTGTCTCAGTCTGAGCCAGTGCCCTGAGCCAGTCTGTGAAAATCCCACCCTGGACTACTCTCACCCACTCAGGCTTTCACCTTTCATATGGCAACAGAAATAATGCTTGAGATGAGAGATTGTGAAATCTCATAAAGATTTCAACATGAAATCTCAACGAGGCAACTTCAGAACCTCCCTTTTGTTTCAGGTGGGCGACCACAGAGCTGTAAAATAGTAATAAAGTAAAACCTGGATCGATTATCTAAAGGAGAAAGATGTATTATCTCTGAGACATTATTAGTCCCAGCTCATCCAGTCTAAATATATTTCAAACTGATTAATATTCTGTGCTGTAGTTCTGGGGACATTCTGTTCTCCTCTCAAGCTTTCCATTTATGAGCATGCTAAATTTGCATCCACAGTATGCAGCTTAATGGCAGGTGATTTTCTGGTTCTAACAACAATTTTGTAACTAGTTTGCATGCACAGTGCTATATAAATCCCAGCCAATCAACGCTGACTACTGAGAAGAAGAAAAAAAGAAATCCACACATGACATTTTAAACCACTTTTAGAAATCCTCGGGATTGCAGACTTTTTGACAACATTTAGGTAAAAGGCATTTTTTTCTCCTACTTAAGCTGTGTATTAGCTAATTTTTTTATGTCGTGTTTTTGGAGATCTCTGATGTACAGATATCCATCCACACACACAGCTCCCTCTAGTACATATCCTGGGAAGTTAACAAGATCAGCAGGATCCCTGTTTCTCTGACAGCGCTGTGGATGTAAATGCAAATACAGTGATGAGAATGAGAGATGAGCTGCTTTTTGCCATTGGAGGCTGTATTGATCCATTTGTAGAGAGCAGGTTCTAGAAGTCAATAACCTTTGCTTTCTTTGAGCAAATAGTTTTGATCAAATAGCTGAGGGGGTAAAGCAGAGGAAGCCTTAGAAGATGCCTGAAAGGGAAGTTAGGGTATGGGCTTTTCATTCTTTTAGGCAAGGGACACTGTGGGAAGCGGTAGCAGTTTTTCTGCTTTTTTTTCATTGGTGGTTGTAACAGTTGTTCAGTTCATGATGGCTTAAGGATTGATTAATCAAGAAATGTTTTTTTCCCCATTCCTGGAGTGGAATTCAGAGGAAGAGCTTATTTAAGGATGAATGGAATATATTTTAATCAATATTATCCATAACACAGAATCACAGCATGGTTTGTGT
>NW_010254465.1:0-35757 GCF_000690775.1 Eurypyga helias
GAAAGCATCCAGGCACTTAGTTTTGGGTGGCAGCCACCTGACTTCAAGCCTTTGGCCTCATGCAGGGGTATTGATCCATTCAGTATTTCACTTAGGTGATTCTGTTCCTACCCCGTTGGAAAGAGCGTGGCTTGGTCTTCTTTACACCCTCTCTTCAGATATTTGTATATGTTGATAAGATGATACCACCCCGACTCCCCATCCTTCTCTAGGCTAAACAGTCTCACCTTTCAGCCTTTCCATTTAAGGAAAGACAAAAAAGGCAATTCTCCTTGCCTTCCTGTCCTGTATTTTCTAAAGAGTCAGTATCTTTCAAGTGCAATGCTCTGCTCATGGGCTAGGCAATAATTTGAGTAGAGCTGGGACAGTGTGTTTTCATGGAGCCAGGATGTTACGTGCTTGGTTATATCTTGTTTTAGTGTTAGCCAAGAAATACGGGCCTACCACTTACAGATGCTTTGGTTGCTGTGACTGGGAGATTTGCGCTAATCCTGATGCGTTTTATTCACAATCTGCCTATATGCTGTGTTTGGGACTTGTGCAGTAAGCTGCTGGTTCTTATCGTAACTTGTAGGTAGAGTGAATGATAAAATAGTAGAAGTCACATCAGTTAGATGACAACTTGTTTTGAAATGTAAGGAGTGGGGGATAACTGTATGGAAAGTGTTAGAGTAGGACAGGGTATGGAAAAAGTGTGATGTTGTGATGATAGGCTTTTGAGAGAAGGAAGGCCAAAGTAAACAGCAACCAGATCTTACTGGGCAAAGGTATCGTCAAAAAAAGTTGTGGGAAGATGTCCTGAATAGCTTGAGGCTTAAATAGTAGTGATGCCTTTTCACAAGGCGAAGTAGGAAGACAGAGGATTTCAGGTAATACATTGTATCAGTGTCTCCCTTGCACAGCTGTGGAACTGTTCCTAGGCAATAGAAGTTCCCTTCAGTGACTTTACAAGTGTGGGGTGATCCTGCACTGTGTGCTTCCCCCTTTTTGACAAGCAATTGAAGGGAAATTCCTTTAACTTAGTAATAGCAAATCATACTATCCTGCAAAAGTGTGTTGTTAAGATGTCTTTTGCTTTATCTGAACTGCTGTGTGATACACTTAAGTACTCCTTTGCTCAGTTCAACCTCATGGATGTTCAGGAAATACTCTTAATGTCAGAAAGTGAAACTTATGTAGGTCACCATTATTGTACTTTACCTTTTCTCGGTGCCACTTGTACAGCAGGATGTCTGGGGCAGTGCCACTCTCTCAGAATTATAGAACAGCCCAGGAAGTGACCTCAACAGGTGAGCTGGTCCAGGTTTTTATGGGAGAGGAAGCCTGGGTGAGATTAGCATCCTGTCCAACCACATCTTGAAAACCTCCAGCAGTGAGGACTCCACCACGTCCCTGGGGAGGTTGTTCCAGGGACTGGTTGTTCTCACTGTAAAAAATGTTTTTGTTATATCCAGATGAAGCCTCTCCTGGTGCAACTTGTACCTGTTGCCCCTTGTCCTCTCCATGTGGCTGTTTGTGAAGAGTGACCCTCTGTCCTCTTTGTAGGCACCCTTTAAGTACTGGAATACTGTGATGAGGTCCCTCCTTAGACTGCTCTTCACTAGGGAGAACAGACCAAACTCCTTCGGCCTTTCCTCACAAGGCAGATTCTCCAGCCCTTTGGTCATCTTTGTGGGCCTCGTTTGGACCCTCTCCAGTCTACATCTTTCTTGAACTGTGGGGGCCAGCACTGGACACAGAACTCCAGGTGTGTCCTGGCAAGTGCTGAGGAGAGTGGGATGATCATCTCTCTCTCTGCTAGTGATGCCCCTGCAGGTGCAGCCCAGGATCTGATTTGCCATTGTTGCTGGAGGGGTGCATGGCTGACCCCCGCGTGCAGCCTTTTATTCATCAGCACCCCCAGCCAGCAAGGCTGCTCCCCACCCACGCAGGTCCTAGCCTGTACCATGGTTATTGTGTCCCAGCTGCCGGACCTTGCACTTGTCTTTGTTAAGCTTCACACCGTTCTTGTTAGCCAGCTCCTCCAGCCTGCCCAGCGGTCTCTAAGATGGCTTGTGCTTCTGGCCTCTCCAGCTCACTACCCAGTTTGGTGTCACCGGCAGACTTGGCGAGGGTGCTTCCAGTCCCATCATCCAGATTGTGTAAGAAGATGTTGAGCAATGTGGGGCCCTGTATTGATCTTGGGGCACACCACTTGTGACAGGCTGCCAGCCTGAGTAAAATCATTGATAAGTGACTACTTTTTGTAAAAGCCTTTTACAGTGTCAGGTATTGCTGCAGTAGTTCTTTAAATAATAATAATTTTCCCATTTTCTTATTTGCCTTTATTTGCAACAGCACCTTAACATGGAATAAAAGTGCTGTGTATGGATGTTTAAAAAGTTTGGTGTAATTTATTCTTTGCAAACATCTGTGTATGAATTTTACTTCTTTTTACTTTCGTTCATATCTGTATAATAGTGTGATTTTATAGTGACTGGATTGTGGTATTAAATATGCTACAGTCTGTGGAAAAGAAAATGAATTTTTATTAACCTCTCACCATGTTCAGCTCAGTTTGGGGAGAATAAAGCTGAGAAAGGAGGTTTGGTTGCAGTAGTGTTGGAGAGACGCTGCTCTCATGGAGAAACGGTTGAAGCTGGGGATGAGAGCACTTATTCATACACACGATGGGGCGGTGGGGAGGGGTGAAGGTTGGTTTTGGTGGAGTTTCAGTTGGTACTAGAAAGCTGGATATTTTGAACATGTAGGCTATGTTTTCAGTGTAAGGATATGTCTGAAGAGGTCTTTGATGATAATGTAGCTTCACAGGTCCTAACTCTCAGTGTTATTATGTTCTTGTAGGTTTAGACACTGCTCATCAGCCTTGTTGAAGAATATTAGAAAAACTGTTTTGGAACTTTTAGAATAAAACTAAGTCTGGTATTTTTTCTTACCAAAAAGGTGTGCTGTGTTACAAGGTATGTATATAGGATCTGTGTGGAATTTTGTGATTTTTTTTTCATTGATTTGAACAAGAAACATCATTGTATTGTTCAGCATGTTTTTAAAATGCCATGAATACAAATTACTCCTAGATGGAAATCTTAAAAACATATCTGCAACTTCTGTGCGATACTAAGTAAAACCAGATGCACAACCCTAATTTTGTGGAGGAAGGCAATACTAATTTTCTTCTTTCAAGAGTGGGCAGAGTTGACTGTTAGCACCCGAGACTAACAACTGGGGAGTAAATAGCTCTATAAAGATGCTATGTCATTTGTCAGACAGAAGCTAATAGGTGTTAGAAGTTTCTGGGAAAGGAACAAAGAACAAAGGAAATGGTTACACAGCCATATTATTACTGAATTCTGTATAATATCCAATTGTGTATGCAGTCCTGGTCCCAGTATCTCAAGGAGAGCTGAACAGCTGTGGAGAAGGTAGAAGAAAAGTGACAGAGATGATCTTGGTACAGACTGTCCAAGGAGATTAAAAGTTTTGAGATGGGGAAAAACAGTCTGAAAAAAGTTTATATGAGAGTGCTGTGTAAAATGATGAGTGGTACGGGGAAGGGAATAGAGAATTGCTATTTGTGCTTTCTTTCAACACAAGAATTAGGTTGTAATAAGGGGTTTGCAGGTAGCCAGCTTGGAGCAGCCAAAAGAAATGGACTTTCAGAGGATGCACAGAAAACTCAGAGTGACTCTTGCGTAGCGTATTGCAAATACTGACAGTTCACCTCTGTCCAGACAAGAGCAGCCTAAAAGAAAAAATACATGTTGAAAGTTATTGAATGAAGAGCTGCTGAGCCTCAAATTTCTGGAGGATACAGGAATATTTTGGAGATGTCTCGTCTGGACTTAACTCTGTATACACTTTCAGCTTCCCTGGACATTATTGGACTTTTTTTAGTTGGGATATTAGCTTAGGTTCTCAGTTCTCAGAATGACAGAGCACTGAGAAATTCAGTACAGGGAAGCAGGGTGGAGTGGAGTATAATTTGCGAATTACCAGGCACTATGGTTTTACAAGTCAGTTTTTTTGTGGAGTGTAGGAAGGGGTCTTGGGGCAATGATGTGGACTTAACTGTTAGAGGTGCTTGATCCCCCTGTGGCCACTGAGAAACATTTGCAATCTGACTTCTCAGTTTCTTACTGAATGTGAAGACTCCAAAGTCTGTGTTATTTTTCCACGGTGTTATCTTTCCACTTCTGAGTGACCTAAAGCTAAGTCAGACACCGTGACTTTCAGAGGTTCTCTCCGGTGCATTTGGTAGCACTGAAATGTACATTAATCATCGCATTTTTTTGTTGCTGTTGCTTGTGAAGTCATCATATGTGTGTCCTTCATCTATCTTTCTTCCTTGCAGTCACAACTGAGAGTTGAAGTAAGAAGAGAACATGTCGAAGGTTGGTGGTTTCCACCTTGCCCCCCCCTTTCTTTACCAGAGTTTTAGAATGTGTTAGCCAAAGCGTATATTAAGCTTTTTATCCTATTCAAGTAGATGTGTGACAAAGCAGGATGATGATAGAGGAATGTAGATATAAACTTTTTTTTTAAACTCCTTGCATGTTTCCTCTTCCCATTTATGGATGGAATAACCAAATATTAAGCTATGTATAAAGGCAAAATTTTAAAGTCTTCTCGGTTAGTTATGCTGTTTTTTCTGTGCAAAATCAATTTATCATTTTGTAACATGGAAGCAGGAGGGTGTCCTAGTTGCCATGTCAGTAGTCTGCTGTCTGCTTTTCAGAAGTGGAACTGACTTGCTGCTGCTTCTGTTTTTATATAGGATGTAGGGTTATATATATAGGATATAGATATCTCTGTACTACGTACTAGTACTTCAGACATATGGTGATATAGTACCATTTAAACCAGCATTTGATGAAGTGATTAAATCTTCCATATATAGGTTAACTAATTGATGTTGTCCTCATTAAGTATCTCACATGTAGCAATAGTCAGTACTTAGCTGAGTTTGAATTCCATTTTTTGTTTTGAACATTTCTTAATAAACTCTCTTTTGAATGAAGTTAAAACAGGTTTTTTCATGAGTGGACGTGAAAATCTTTCCTTTCCTCTCTCTGTTCAGGAAAAGAAGAAAGCAGACAAAAAAAACCCCAAACTAACCCCCATTTGAGGGTAATCTGCCTGTAGTTTTATGCAGGAAAAATGTTGCAAATTAGTTGGTAGGGTTTTTTGCTTCTCTATTTCTTACTGGGGAAGGAAAACCAGTCCTCATTTGAAGAAAATGTAGTATTTCTGAAGTTAGGTTTACAAGTTTGTGTCCTAAAGTTTATGGACAGTTATCTGTGCATTAAGATACGTATATTATTGATAATATCAGTAAGTCAGCACGGGTCAATGTCTTAAGTGTACTGACTTTCGCTGCTGTGTTCAGGTTACTGTGATTATGGTCAGGCTGCCTGCTGCTGTAGTGGCGGAACAGAACTGTGAGAAAACTGCTGCAAGGCTTTATCTCAGTGCAGTTTGGCCATCTTGCTTGCAAAGACAAAAAAAAAAAAGAGATGCACAGGGACTTTGTACATGTGGCTAACATAGTCGAGTTATTTGTAGTCATGTCGACAGTTATTTGGTGGTTGCAATCTTGGAAGCTCCTGCTTTTTGCTTTGGGAAAGACTCTTGGGAAGCTGTGTAGGTTGCTTCTGATAATCTGAGAAACTGACAGAAATTACTGTACTTCAGCAGTTTCTTTTCTGGAAAGATGAGAGAAGATAGTCAAACAAGTCACCTTAAGGATCTTTTAGTAATAAAATACTGGAAATTTTTAGTCTGTCTTCTCTTCTATGGAGTATGTAGTTGGGGCTAAGATAAAAGGGAGCTCTTCAGCTCTGATTCTTGACAGGTGGGACAGTGAGGAGTCTGAGAGAACCTTCACTATCTCTTCGGAAGTAATTATCCCCAAATTATGGAGGTCAGCAGAAGAATCTGGTATTAGCTCACTCTTGCAGGGGCCGTATCCATAAAAATCAAGAGATGAAATATGTAGTAGATTTTGAAACGGTTACAGAAATAGAATGGATTTCTTTAGTAACTTTTAAAACAAACAGTAGAAGTTACTGTATGTTGATTTTTCAAAATTTTATTTACTATTTCATGTTCTTTGCTAGTTATGGACTCGAACTTCCTTTAAAGAACCAAAATACCCCCCCAGCTCATTGATGGAGAGTTTTTTCTTTTACATTTTGGAAATGTATTCTTTTATTTGTGCAGTCTGTCCTCCCAACTGCATTGGTAAAACCCAGCAGCTGGTAATGTTTATGATAATGATCAGTAATCAAATAATTAAGTGTTGACATGCAAATTGTTATTAAGCTCCAGAAATAGTGTCTTGTTTTGATGAGTGTGACAGTTTGTGACACTAATGTTTTAGTTGGCAAGTTTAGAATGAGAAAATAATCTGATGGGTGTTTTGATAAGTGTAAGGGTGTGAACCTTTCCTAGACATGGATGCTTTTTTCGGGAGTGTTAAAACTGGTGACAATTCAATCTTGAATTAGTCTTGTGTCTGTGCGATGACATGGTATTTCTGTACTTTGGAGTTGCTCTTCTGTTGGTTGTTTTTTTTTTTTTTTCCTCATGGATTTTGAGTCTTTCACTCTTTGACCATTCTTTCTGCAGAAAATCCTGTCTTTTAGTTGTTAAGGATTACTAACAGATTGCAAGTTTCTTTTGATAGCAGTTCATAGTGATTGTTTAAAAAACAGTTCAGTGTAGGTAAATCGGACCTCACTCAGTATTCCAAACAAATATGTTCCTGAAACAACATAACAAAATGATACCTTGAAACAGTTTCATTGCACAAACAAGAAATTGTGTCTCTAGTTTTACTTGCTTAGCTTCCTGAAAAAAATCATTTGAGGTGTGCAAGCCATCATCTTTAGAAACATCTTGTTTGATGCTTTTGACTTAGACGTCAACCTTTATTTTTGGTTTACATTTTTTGATTTGTTTTCTTTGAAAATTCAACCTAGATTTAAAAAAAAAAAAAACAAACCCAAAGTGTAACAATATCACTGAATTCACTGTATTTGAGCTCTAAACAAGCTGTGAAGTCAGCAGGCTTCCTGGTGAAGTGCGATCAGATATTTCTTCATAAAAGCCTAACCACTGGGTTGTTGCAGTGGTGAGTGTTCACCGAGGTGATGGAATGCTTTGGCAGTATTTTACACTTCAGCTTTCAGTGGAAAATTACAGAAATTTTTCCTTAGACAGAAATTAATAGCAAAACGTATCACTGTTAGGGGTTATAAGGCTGTTATGTGTTGGAAGTTGCCTCTGTGCTGTAATACCCAGCACCTCCTTTTTGTTCTTTCCATTTTAAATCCTTTATGAAGTGTTACATCCCTGACGCGCTCTGTTGAAGGAAATAAGCATGTCACTATTACTGTACTTGCTTAAATCTTTGAGTGATGTTAGGAGAGTAACATCACTCACTGGAAGATGAACACGGCCTTTTCACAAAAGGTTTTCAGATTTCTGGGAAAGCACCTCTGTGCATTTTTGCAAGCAACATCTTTGATTTAACAGACAGGTCATTTTAGAAGGTGAGTGATGAAGACAGTTACATCCTGTAAGTCCTTCCTGTAGAGCTCGCTCTACCACAGGAGTGGAGCGGTCCTACATCAACATGAAGTCTCTGCCTGCTGTTTCTTAGCAGTAGGAGCTACCACCATGCATCTGTTCATCTGTTGTGTCTCCAGCTGTACCAGCAAACAGTTACTGCCTCCCAGATGTTTCTGACTGGAGGTTGACATCTCCTACAGTTTGCTTTTAAAATCATGTCTGACTGTTCTGTAATGATTATTGATCACAAGAAGCTTAAATGATTTGAGTGATGGTCGCTTCAGTGATCTGTCTTCTGTGCCTTTTGGCAGGCAAAAATGACAAGAGAGCAGTGACATTTCCTGCTGGCACGGCTGTGTCTGGAGGAGGTGGAGGTACAGGCAGCACCCTGACCCAGTTGTGATTTGGCAAGTCAGGGTGGAAGCTAAGTCCTTGACTGTGTTTTTACTGCTGTACTCCTCAGGAAAGCATCATGGCTGTAACAATAATTGGAATATTGAAGGTAGAAAAAACAGTCACAGAAATAAGTGTGTGAGAGTTGGTATAAGAGCATCAGAACTGCAAAGATGGGTATGTTCAGATTCCATGAGCTCTGGGGTGTTGGAAGCTGGGAGGGTAATGCAGGCCACAATGGCCTTTCTGATGGCTGAATGTCAGAACCGGTAAATGAGTGGTAACGTCTGAAGGGCTGAGCAAGGTGTTACATCTTTTGAATTTCTCTAACGGAAAGCTGTTGCCAAAAGGAGTTTTTCCACACTTCTTCCTCCTGTTCCCTTCCTCCCCAGAGTGCATGATTTTTTTCCCTCGTTCCTTGTGCTTAAACTTGCCAGAGGGCCAGCTTGGAAGCTTGATGTACAGGAAGCTGTGCCCTGCCCTTGGATTCATTTTGTGTTAGGGTAGTCCTTGAAGTCCCTCGAGGCTGGAGTACAGCAACAGGCCTGTGCATGGAAGGTGGTGATAGAGGAGAGGTATGGGAACTGCTGCCATTGGAGCAGTGAGGGAAGAATGATGGTTAGAGTTTCTGTGGACTGGGGAGGGAGTGTTTTAGCCTCCCTCTCTAGATGACATCCCTCCATCCCTTCTGGGCATCTGTTGTGTAACAGCCTCCATTTATTGTCTGACACAGATCTTGGCTGTTGGCAGTGTCTTTGATCTTTTCTTCTTCCTGGGGTGGCACAGTGTTATTTTTACAGCTTTTGGTGTTTGTCTGCAGTATATTACTGGCTCTTTGGAGCAAGTTTTATTCTTCATTTGGCAGATACTGTTGTCAACAACCATGCAGGCTGGCCTTAATGACCTGCCTATTAAACACCAGAAAACACTGTCTCTGAACTTGATTTCCTTCCTCATTCGGATGCGGGTGTGAAATCCAACTCCCTTTGGTCTGCTTGTTGTAAAGACTATAAAGTTCAGCTCTGTTCACCTTGGCAAACATTGCTAACGTAGTGCTGTAGAGTAGTTATTGCTTTTATAGCACCCTACCAACAGACCTTTCAGAGTGCTTTGCCAGCATCATGCTTCACCTCGTGTTTGTTGCAAAGAAGGCTTTATTAGGGTGTCTCAGAAGTACATAATGTGGCATGATGCTTGCCCTTCTTCACAGGTTTTTGCTTTTAATGGGCCTCTCTTTGTATGTAGCATGTGCAGTCGTTTGCACAATTAATAGATAACTTTGAAGCATTTCAGAAATGCAGCATCCTTTCTTTATGGAGAAAAAAGTAAAAATATTGCAGTGGTGGCCTAAAATGTGCCTATTGTTAAGTGGTCATCTGTAAATGGGAAAGGATAAATTGTTGGATATTTTTGTGGTGGCATAAATTATTAACGAACCTTAATGTGAATAAAATGCTTGAACTCTTGCGGGTTGAGAGATGGAAACTTAGAGTTGGCCTTCGTAGCATAGAACGACAAGTCGGACAGGGGACTTAATTGTAAACTATAGAAAAGGAAGAAGCAACAGTTAGATGTGAGTAAGCCCTGTGTCGTTATAAAGGACAAGTAGAAGAGAAATTTAAGGTTTGAAGCTAATAAGAGTAGTATAGAAAAATTCCCTACCACAACCCCCAACTTGAAATATTTGTGTGTGCAGGTTTGAGGGGAAAGCATTCACCAACAGTAAAAATGAGTATTGTAATTGGGTGGTAGAGGAAGCTAGATAGTTTTTAAAGATAGAAAGGATCAGAGGGTATGACTGCTAACTTTCTAATCCCATGTTAAAATGGTAATTTAGGTGAACATACAGCCTCTTTAATTGTTTTAAATTTCTAGGCAGCTTTCTCTCTCTCTTTTTTTTTTAATATTTTACATATAGATATTGTTAAGAATCTATGTTTTGAATCTTTGTCAAAGAAGAAACAAAGTTTCATCTGGTACATTTCTCTGGATCTTTCTGTTTAACAATCTGGTTGTATTGCCACCACAGTTCATTTTGCCCAGTCCTGTTTCATTTAGTATTCAGGAGACAACAGTCTGCCGTTTGATTATATCTAGTCATTCTGTGTTCTGAATATGTTGTGGTTTAACCCCAGCTGGTAACTAGGCACCACACAGCCGCTCGCTCACTCCACCCCCAGTGCTGTGTAAGCACTGCTCAGCAGTAACGAAAACATCCCTGTGTTATCCACACTGTTTTCAGCACAAATCCAAAACACAGCCCTATGCTGGCTGCTGTGAATAAAATGAACTCTACCCCAACCCAAACCAGCATGGGCAGGCAGGTGCATGATAAATCCCTGGGGCTACAGGTGCCAGCAATATTTTCAAGGGCTCCACCTTTTGTTTTTGCTTTGACATTAATGATTAAAAAAGACCCAAACCAAAACCAACTCAATCTATGGACAGAAAACCAAAATCAAGCTCAAACTTGCAAGACTTACCTCACACAAGATTAGAGTTGTAATAATATAAAATAACTTGACTGTTGTTTAATCAGGTGTGGTGATATACTGCACTTTGCGATAAAGAGTTTTCCAATGGCAAGTTATATTTAAGTGAATTTGTGAAAGTCATGTTTCTTCTGAAAGTAATAGATAACTTCAGAGGGAACTTCAGAGGCTGAAAAGTTTGGTTTTTTAATCATGTGGTTTACAAAAATCCTTTTCAGGAATTGAAACTGTCTGCAATGATGATTATTTCTTCAGAAGTGGTAGTAAACATATTTCTAGTTTTATCTCCCTAACCAGAAAGGGAAGAAAATTCTGCAGCCCCAAATGCTAATCCGTGTATACCTGTATACTCCTTGAGAGCGTGGACTTCTGCAGTTCCAAGTTTTGTACCCGGCTGAGGTATTTTCCAAGTTGAATGGGCACAAAGATAGGCTTGTGAACTTCTGAGATTAACGGGTAGTGAGCTGTGCTTTGCAGTGCAGTAATAGCCCAGAGAATTGTTTGAAACAGGAGATCAGAAGTCCACTGTATCTTATGATATGCAGTTCGTGAAGGTTGTCAGAAGACTTCTCAAAATGAAGAATGGAAGTTGAATGTCTTCGTGTCACTCTTGTTTAGTGTGATAGGTTGAAATCAGTGCTAGAGAAGCTGCAGAGCTGTAGCTTGAGGAAGGAGGGTGCATAATATGTTTTAGCCAGATATCCCCTTTAACATGTAATCAGAAAGTATTTTTATTTACTGCAGTCCTCTGAAAGGCAGAGTTGTCAAGCACAGGTGTCAGCATTGTGTAGGGTTGTGTCAGGGTGGCTTACGAACGTGTGGCTGTCAGCAAATGCTACTGAACTCTGCCGGGTTATTTTTCTTCTTTGTTGGCCTTAGGCCAAAGTTGGTGATGAAAAGAGGGGGAGGCACAAGCTGCTAGAGTATCCCCAGTGTGAGGATACGTGGCTGCTTGATGATATAAACGAACGGGTGGAACAGGTGGGAAAGGTGACGGAACTGTGAATCGTTGAATGGTGGCGTTAGCTTTGCAGCGTGTTCATGTGAACAGAAGGGTTTGGGGGCTTTAAGATGACCTTTAAAAACCTCCCAGTTTCTCAGTTCTTTATGCTTCAATATTAGCTTTTTTAAAGGGGAAATAATTTTTTACTCTCAAAGAGGAAAAATGTCTCTTGTTCAATTCCAGCTTTAATCTCTACCAAATGCAGAAGAGCAAGCACTGCCAGACAAGAATAGTTCCACGGGAAGAAATCTGGGGGATCCAAGGCTTTGTAGCAGTCCCATTTGTCATCATTCACAGGAGAAATGTTAAAGGAACCTCTGAATATCTCATCTTTCAATATTAGTGTAGAAATCCGTGCAGATATTTCAACGAAGGACAGATGTGTGTTGATAATGCAGTGATTCCCAAGGAAATAGATTTGACGGAAATAAACATTGTGTAGATGATTTTCTGTGTATGGTTACAGTGACTTAATTCCAGTGAAAAAACTATTGGAAGCGGGGGCAAAAGGTGACTACGGATGTCAGGCGTGCCCTCACTCCCACCCCAGTAGAAGAGGGAGAGGCTAGTGGTACAAGTACAATGTAGCTAAGTCCAGCTGTGTGTGTTAGCTTTTTCAGTGTGGTTTGTGATTGTTTTTCTTTGTATGTAGGTGATTGGGTTTGCTGGATCTAATTTACAAACATCTACTTGTAGGAACATTCTGTGCAGAAAAAGAAAAAGGATAAGCATTCAAAAAAAGCTAAGAAAGAAAAGAAGAAAAATAAACATAAGTCTAAAAAGAAGGAGGACTTAGTAGATAGTTCTTCGGTAAGTAAGAAACATTAAAATGCTTCAAATGACGTTTTTAAAACCTGCACCATTTTAATCTCTGTATGTACACATGGTTAGTCAAGTTCAGACTCACTCTTACCATTTTCTGTTGGGAGAAATGGACAGAGTTTTGTCTTTTTAATATACCAAGTATTGAATCAATTTAAAAGATGCTGTTATGTGAGTGCTTGTGAATTTTATCATACTGAATTCGCTCATTAGGAATTAAGGAATTTATTGTTTTTCAGCAGAGAGAAATTAAAAAAACCCCGCCTCATTCTAGGATAGAGTGGTAAAAATTCCATAGGTTCCCAAATAGTCAGTGGTGTATGATAGAACGATGTGTCTGAAATTACAGATACTTGTCTTGGGTTTTAAGCATGAGTTACTCCTGCCTTTTTCCATGGGTGTTCAACCATGGGAAGTCCCAACACCATGGGAGTTGTACGTGAATCTGAAGGAAGGCTCAAACTTGTGCATTTGATGCTGTAGACAGATGCATTCACATGAAGGGGCACCCTGGCGAACCAGCAGAGACTGCATTAGAAACCTGTGTGCTGCTTTCTGGGCACGTTGTGTTAAACATCCTCCAAGAGTTTTGGTGCCAGTCAGGTACCACTATGATTTGGTTTTTTTTCTTCTTCTCAGAGAATCTCCTTTATTGAGTGAACATACAGTATGATGTTATTTATTTTCCAGAGACTGATATCAGAAGCGAACTATGATTTTCAGTGTGGGAAGTAGCGTAAGCCACCTGTGTCCCACACTTCCCATGGGAGTCATCAAAACCCCTCACATCACATCAGTGAGTCCCGGGATACATCATGGTTCTGGCTGATACCTTCAGTCCAAAGTCTATTATTCCCATGACAGGTTTACATAAATAGCAGAAATTCTCTGTTCAGTGGAGTCCTACATGCTTCAAGTGTAAAATCTCAGTACACTGTTTGCAGGTGTCGGGAATTGGGTATGAAAATAGGAGGAGATTGCATGTACAGTACATTGTATTGTACCATTACTGATTTTACTTCTTCAATGTGAATCGTACTTCTTAATGACTTTAGATTTATTTAAAATCTTTTTTTGGTAATGGTGTAAAAACAATTGGTTTTGGTTTTATTCTGACAGTTTTGACTTTAGCAGTGTTATGCTGATAAACTGCCACTATGGACTAATGTTACGTGCTGTGATGTGCTCATGAAGTGTGGTGGAATGTTTTGGTCATGAAGGAACAATCAATATTCTATTTTTATTTCCAGTATTTTTAAATGATAAACAGTATTGTGTTAGTAATGCTTAGCAGTCAGCATCAATTTTGATTATCAATATACGTGGTAAGTGTTGAATTTTATCAATGTATAATAAATAGTATGTTGGGGTTTTATTATTATTCTTTACGTTAAATTCTATTTTTAGGATTCTTCAGTTGAGTGGGTTGAGTCAAATGTGTCACAGTCAGATAACACGGAAGAGGCTTGGAAGGTCAACAAGCAATCAGATGCTGTGAAAGAAGCCTCCCTGCAGGTGAGCAGTCTCATAACTACTCCAGAAATAAATTCAGCATGACCAAATGTGAAACGTGCTTAGGTTTCTTGACAGCTTTTTTGCAGTGTGTTGAACAAAACCTGTTTTACAGACAAATGCCTTTGTTTAGCCAGGTAAACGTTACAGTTCACTCATAGGAAGACTTCTCTACTTAATAGTTGCTTAGTATATAACAAGACACTAATCTTAGTTGCCTAGCACAAATTCCTTTCATGGTGTTTTGGGGCTCTAGCCACTTTGCTTGATTTTATTGAAGAGGCCAGCTTGAAGATCTTGACTGGACCTATTTTCTGCATAATTTTGGTGGCAGTTCTACAGCTGAATCAATTTTTGCTTCTGTGGTGTTTAAACAAATATAAAGAAGAGAGGTGTAGAACTTTCAGCCACAGTATTTATGGAATAGCTGTTTCTTTTGATTTTCTTAGGTGAATTCTGTTCCTGATAAACAGCTTATTCTGGAGAATGGAGACATTTGGAAATGAACTGCTGTGATTTTAGTACCATAAATGTAGTTACATATCATCCTCAGTTGTGTGAAAGGATAATTTTAATGTAGTGTTTGATTCCACTCTTGAAAAAAGTTCCTGTTTGTCATTGTGCATTTTGTTAAGAGAAATAAAAAGGATCTCAGAATCATATCTGTCTTCTTGGGAAAGTATAAAGTAATGAAATATAAATCCTTGTGTGTGTTATGATAACTTATACTGCAAAAAGAGTTTTTTCCAAACATTTATTGTATAATGTGTGCCTGGGGCTTGTCTGGTTTTGATGAAGAGAATGCTTTTGAAAGGAAATTCTTGGTGATCCCCACTTGTGTTTTGACTCACATTATGAAGAAGTCTTGGAGCACGTAAATCCGTTTCCTAAATTAGAAGTTATGTTCTCAAAGTGCGCCTAACGTTCTCCATGGGATCAGTCTTGGACTAGTCCAAAGTGCTTACGTAAAAAAAAAGACCACAAACCCCACAGAAACCCAAAACCAAAAAAAAGTCAAACAAAAAACCAATGCTCCCCCTCAAAATTGCAGAAACTGTGTATATTACTGCTTTCTTTTGAGGCTTTAGGTTTTGTGTATAAAGGTAGTAGGTATATCTAGGCTTTTTGCATGCTGTTTTTCTTTAAAGAGTAGTCCTCATTTTAAAAAGTTCCCTAGTCTGACTTAGGTTCTGTAAATGTGATTTTCTACCTGTTATTGTGGGTACATTTCACAGAATTTGGGTGTGTGTTTAATTTGAGGGTGCAGTTAGTGCCAAGGTATCCAAGGTATGAACTATGCTCAGTTAGTGATTGCAGATTTGGTCATGAAGTTGGAATTAGCAAGGTGAAAAGGAATTGATCTGAGTGTAGCCCTGAGGAGAAGTACTTGGGGGTACTGGTGGATGAAAAGCTGAACATGAGCCGGCAGTGGGCGCTGGCAGCCCAGAAAGCCAACCGTATCCTGGGCTGTATCCGGAGAGGTGTGGCCAGCAGGTCGAGGGAGGGGATTCTGCCCCTCTGCTCCGCTCTGGTGAGACCCCACCTGGAGTGCTTCGTCTAGCTGCGGAGCCCTCAACATCAGAAGGATATAGACTGGTGGGAGCGAGTCCAGAGGAGACCACGAAGATGCTCAGAGGGCTGGAGCCCCTCTGCTATGGGGACAGGCTGAGAGAGTTGCGCTTGTTCAGCCTGGAGAAGAGAAGGCTCCGGGGAGACCTTATAGCACCTTCCAGTACCTGAAGGGGCTACAAGGAAGCTGGGAGAGGACTTTTTACAAGGGCCTGTAGTGACAGGACAAGGGGTAACGGGTTTAAATTGAAAGTGGGGAGGTTTAGATTAGATATCAGGAAGAAGTTCTTCAAGGAGAGGGTGGTGAGGCACTGGAACAGGTTGCCCAGAGAAGCTGTGGATGCCCCATCCCTGGAAGTGTTCAAGGCCAGGCTGGATGAGACTGAGCAACCTGGTGTAGTGGAAGGTGTCCCTGCCCATGGCAGGGGGTTGGAACTAGATGATGTTTAAAGTCCCTTCCAACCCAAACCATTCTATGATCTGTGTTCATTTAAGCAAATAGTCAGCAGTCTGTATGGTTTGCATGCTTACTGGTGTCTTAAATGCATTGTGAAGATGTATTTCAAATTACAGAAAGCCATATATAAAATTTGTGTAAGCGAATATGAAAAAATTGAAAGGTAGGGTTCTTAAAATCATACTTGCTTTTCATTGAAGTGTTCTACATCTGTTCATTAAGGCTATACTATCTTATTATAAGTAACATCAGTAGTTGCAGTGGCTTTATTTGTACCTAAGCCATCTTTTTGTTAAGTATGAACAGTGATTCTTTTTGTTTATTTTAAAGAGGGAAGAATGGATGGATTTAGACTTCATGTCGTTGAAAACCACATCAGTAGCAGCTGTCAGAGGTGAAAGACACAAAGAAAAAATATTGGAACGACAGAAAGCTCAGGAACTGGAGCAGGTAGGAGGAATTAATATATAAACTTTTTTATGCATCTTGCTAAATTTTGTGTGATGAATGAACCAATGAATTAGTTCAAATATATGTCTGTATAGTTTTTAGACTAATGCCTGATGTACTGTGTGATACTGATTTTAATCAAATTGACAAGTTATTTGTTCTGCTTGGAATGGCAAGGGTACATACAGCAGGCTTATCTTGTAGGCAAAAGCCTTTAAGCTATCTGCTAGGGAAGGAGAAAGCCAATTTTGTCAGTACTAAGTTCTGTAACAGTAGAAACCCTTCTCAGATGTTGGTCTGGCCTTCTTCCCCATGGTATGTGTGAAAACCACTGTTTGTTTGATAAGAGCTTACCTACGTTCCTGTGTGAAAGCCTAGGGTGCTGAGGCTTGTTTCACATGAAGAAGGAATTCAGAGCAGTCGCCTTGCCTTTCGTGCTGCAGTTGTGCATGAACACGTGGGTGGGTCAGGGTTCAGCTGGGACAGGGTTTGCTGTCATTAAATTAGTTCTGTTCGCATACTGGCTGCTTCATTTGTTCATTCAGCTCCTTAAGTGCAGTGTAGTCTGATCAGAAAACATAGCAGCTGATCACTAATTTACTTGTCCTCGCCTCTCACATGAGGCCATTTGTTGCCGTTAGGTTTTCTAGTTAGCTGTGTTGTGACTGGGAACCAGATTGCCCTGCAGTGCTGTTCTTGTGTAATATGTGGTCCTTTGGTTACTGACTTTTGAGAAGGGATTAGTCTCTTTGGGTTTTTTCCCCACATAGTTTTTTGCTGCACATTTTTTCCGAACCGTTGAAAGGTTATTTAATGTGAAATTAAATTTGATGCATTTAAATTTAAAGGTTATTTAATGTAAAATTCAATCGCTGG
The DNA here is from genome assembly GCF_000690775.1 of Eurypyga helias. NCBI lineage: Eukaryota > Metazoa > Chordata > Aves > Eurypygiformes > Eurypygidae > Eurypyga > Eurypyga helias. The sequence goes on from NW_010254465.1 coordinate 17,147, forward strand.
AGTGTCAGTGTGTTGTATGATTAATGACAATTTATATGTATTCATGATCCTATAGGAATATGATTTGTATAGACTCTCCCACCCAACCAGTTACTCTCCATGAGGGTTTATACTTTTGTGCTTTCTACACCAGAATGTCCTTTCTTTGGTACCCAGAACGATCTGTACAACAGATGCCTACAGCATGCCAGTGGTGGTGATGCATTAACAATATAATTAGACAAATACAGATTTTTTGAGTGCCTAATCACCTCTTTTCTCAGTTGGCTTCCTTGCCTGCTTCCGGAGAAGTCAGCTGAAGGAATCACAGTAAGTGATCTAGTTTGAGGGTGAAAAGTAGTAACTTGAGGTAGAACTAAGAGCCTCCGAAACAGCAGTGCTTCTGGCACTTCTTCTGTGCTTCTGTGTAGAAGGGTGCCACCTAAGCACACGTTTGAGAGCTTTGACTCAGGACAGAGTTATGTTTATTTCTACCTGTCTTCAGACAGCAGAAGTTATGAGTGAGCTGTTCGAGTTCCACATAAGTCTCTCAGAATTTATCAAGTATTCTAGAAAATACAAACCATATGCTATGCACACATGAAAATTATTTCTTTTTTAGGCCATGCTGTCTGAGAGAGAACTCAATCCCTATTGGAAAGACGGTGGCACAGGTTTACCATCCGAGAAGGATGAGGCAGCTACAGTTAAGAAAGGTAAACAGGAACTTTTAGTAATAATCTTGAATTTCTGTTTTAAGTCTCTGGCCTCTGTTGCTAACAAGTTACTACTAATGTTGATGTAAAGGGATTACGAATAACATGTAATAGAGCAAAGTTTGGATGAAAATCCAGTGGTGAATATTGGGTTAATATCATAGTATGTTGTTTTGCAGAATTTCTCTTCACTGGTTTTTAATTTTGAAGGTTAAACCATTCAGTATCTTTACAGAAATTCTCCATTTTGAACTAATTAACGGAAAACACGATTTAACCAAGACAAGATAAATTGTTGTCATCTCATTTGGTTCCTTTCATTCCATTACACAAATTATAGTTTTAAAATATTCAACTACAGAAGTCTGAGTCACATTAAAATGAAGTACATCAGAGATGCAGTTTGCAAAAAATATTATTTCTGTAACCTTTTCACTTCTTTCCTTACCCCAGGGTTATCCTGCCTATTTCCAGCAAGAGCAGTTAGAAAACATTTTTCATAATGTCATGAAACATTTATTATGTGATAAGAAGGGTCCTTGTATTCTGTCAGCAGGGAAGGGAAGGGTAGGGTCTCTGGCTTTTCTCTTTGGGAGCCTTTCCCTGTGGACAGTTTGTCCTGCAAACCATTAGCCTGATGCCTACTTTTAGGAGTAACAGAGGTCAGTGATCTCTAAGAGCTGACAGGCATCAGTGAGTATGTTTCCTGAATGTTAAGACCTCTTCTAGCATCTCAGATGGAAAGCAATAGGTTGCTCATTTATTTTCTGAGAAGGGGAATGCACTTGTTTGTATATAAGGGGTGTGCCAAAGAATGGACACAGAAAGTGGAGACAAGTTAAGGAGGTTCCTTAACTTCATACAAAACCCCGCAACTTCTCATATGCCACTCCTATCTTGGAAGATGCTTTTTGTGTTCTGTGATAAAATGGAGAAGCTTAAACTAAATCAGTGGTATTACTGAGGTATATCCAGCATTAATTTGTAAAACCATGGAGTTGTATTATTGATTATTTCTGTTTTTCTTTTGCACACATTCAATTTTTACATTTTACATCTTTTACAAGGGCCTGTAGTGACAGGACAAGGGGTAATGGGTTTAAATTGAAAGCGGGGAGGTTTAGATTGGACATCAAGAAGAAATTCTGCACGAAAAGGGTGTTGAGGCACTGGAACAGGTTGCCCAGAGAAGCTGTGGATGCGCCATCCCTGGAAGTGTTCAAGGCCAGGCTGGATGAGGCTTTGAGCAACCTGGTCTAGTGGAAAGTGTCCCTGTTCATGGCAGGGGGGGTGGGGCTAGATGGTCTTCCAACCTAAACCATTCTATGATGATTCTATGATTAAGCTTAGGTGAAGGTTTAATGTCACATGCAGAGTAAGGTTAAATAGGAATGCCTACTGAGATATAAAACTACAACTTCTCATTGTTTTCTACTTTAGTTACAGTGGTAGAAGATGCTGGATTAAGTTGGTTACGAAAATCATACCAGAGGATGAAGGAACAGGCTGAGAGAGAGAAACGAAATTTTGAGGAAATTGTAGCTGAAAGATATGGGGTAAGGATCTTTTTTCATACTAATAAATGCTTGGAAAAGGTCACTTTCACATAAAGGCACAAATGCTTAATATGTAGTGTAAGACATAAGGAAAGAAGCAGGAAGAATCAACCTCTGAAGCTTCTCTCAAGTGATGAAGTGTTTAAAGCTATCCAGCCTTTTTTATCCTTTTTTGTTAAATATATTTTAATACATGGGATCCTGTAGCAGATTTAAAATATATTATCTTCTACATCAGGAGGTTCAGATGATCCCAGTTACAAAGTACCTGAGTGCTTCCAAAACTGTGATGTATACTGGAAAATATATTTTGTTTTTCTGCATGCAGTGGATAATAATGTGCATTGTGGGTAATAATGCCCAGATAATTTGGAGAGCTGTGTCAAATTCCAGATTTGAATATTCTGGCCACTTGTGATCTGCTCAGTCCAGATATATTGAGAAAGCTGCTTCCTTCTGAAGGGTTTAAGTCTTCAAAATTTATTTTTAATAAAACAACCTGCCATAACAGTATTAACTCTCTAAATCCTGTGTCGTGTGTTGTTCCCAACACCTGCCCCTCCCTCCCCCCCATTATATTACTGTTTTTAAAAGCATTGGTCCAGGTTGTGGGGTGTTAAATCGTGGGGTTTTGATTAGGTTGGGTTGGTTGTAGAAATTATGGGTAAGGCAGTATGACTTCATACTATTGTCCTTGAACTGAATGGTAGTCAGTCCTGAGTGAGGAAACCTACACAGTCAGTGCTGGTTGAAATTATTCAGTGCCAGTGATTGTAAAGAATATTATATTTACGAGTCTTTCTCAAGAAACTGGAGTTCAAACAGCATGAACCTCTCTGGCTGCTGAAGTACTGGATAGTGATTGAAGGAGATCCCTGCCTGATGTGCTTCAGTATGTTTGTTTTGAGGGCGGGGGGGGAAGTAACTGGTAGCTTTTAATTCAGCTCGGAAGAGGGAAGAGGAACAGTCCTCATTTTGCATAATTGCCTGAAGGATGGAGTATTTGTCCAGGAAGGCAGAGACAGGGGTTCAAAGCCTGTTTCAAACTAAAGATTTTGAACCCTCTCTCCTGTGTTTTTAAGAATTTAACTAGGTTGTAAAGTGATGTAGTGGGAATTGGTTCTGTAGAAGATAAGCATCTGGTTAGCATAAATGCAAGGTGTGTGAGCAGGAAAGAGGAAGCCTTTCTCCCTGGCTCACACCTCTGATCTCCAGGTTGCCAGGAGTAGACAGTTCTGAGGCTCTGGCCGTGGTTCCCAGCACTGCTTTAGCACTTCACTTTAGAGCTATGGGATGAAAGTTAGAAATAGTCCAAGCGAAGGGATCAGAAGGCCTTCCCAACAGAGCATCTTAGACACGAGACTGAGTTCCCTTTTTCTTCCTGGTCTTACTTTCGGCTCCATGGCTCGTGCCTTGCCCTTTGCACTTTCACAGAATGGTGCCTTTCTTGCAGTACTTCATAGGGAGCTTCACAATACACCATGATCTTAAAAGCAGCATGACTTTTTTTATTCTTTCTTATAGTCAATGGAAGTATTTCAGTCACGATTAGAAGAAGCTGAAAAAGTTGCATCCAGAAAGGAAAATTATTATAGAAGTGGAAGATGGAAGAAAACTGACTATGCGGAAAGTGAGAAAGAGAAGAAGGAATGTCGTATGAAAAAGGAGACACAAGAAGAAGATGGTAGAAACAGGAACATGTTTGGGGGATATGCTAGGGAGAAGTATGGCGGGGGATGGCCACAAGAAGACAAAGGTTACAGAAGACAGATGTCAAGAAAAGACCAAGAATGTGGACACAGTAGCACAGACTCTGAATTGAGAGGCTATAGCTCCAAAGCTGAAAAACATCCCGATGAAAAACTAAGTCAGGAAAAGAGTTCATTTCTAAGCAACATGAAACACAAATTTCTGAAACCCTCTGAAGATGATTCATCATCTTACAGTGCACCTAGAGACTACAAGTCACAGCAGTCCTCTTCCAAACTGCCGGCTCATAGCTCTTTGAGCAGTCATTTCCAAAAACCTAGTGAGGATGCTCCCCTGTGGACTGAAACTCACATAAAAGATACCAAGGAGAAATTAATGTCTGATCAAAAATTGTCAGGTACTAGGGAACAGATTGGTGACATTAGTTGTGAAAGAACTCCAAGAGATGAAAAAGAGAAGTCACGGCAGGAGTACTCAAGCAATATCCCTGAGAAGACACAGATGTCATCTGACAGTAAAACATTATGTTCTAGGTATTTTACAAACATTTTTACTTTTGTTTGCTGTATCTTTCATGGCAAAGTATGCCGGGGACTCTGTCTTCTCTGTGACAGTATTAGTGTTATTAAAGCCTGGAGAAGAGGAGGCTCCAGGGAGACCTTATAGCACCTTGCAGTACCTGAAGGGGCTACAAGGAAGCTGGGGGGGACTTTTTACAAGGGCCTGTAGTGACAGGACAAGGGGTAATGGGTTTAAATTGAAAGTGGGGAGGTTTAGATTAGATATCAGGAAGAAATTCTTCCCGGAGAGGGTGGTGAAGCACTGGAACAGGTTGCCCAGAGAAGCTGTGGATGCCCCATCCCTGGAAGTGTTCAAGGCCAGGCTGGATGAGGCTTTGAGCAACCTGGTCTAGTGGAAGGTGTCTCTGCCCATGGCAGGGGGGGTTGGAGCTAGATGGTCTTTAACGTCCCTTCCAACCCAAACTGTTCCATGATTCTATGACTCTAATATATCTGATCATATAATATCTCTTTAGGAGGGGGCCAGCCTCCCAGCTAGGAGCAGCTAAAACACACCACTGTAGAGGGAATGAACACTTCCTACTTGTCCTGTCTCAGCATATTTGAGAATTGCTGTTGATTTTCTGCATCTTTCTAATGTTAGTTCCCACTGCAGTAAGATTGGCCTCCTAGGCAAAAAAAAAAAAAGGCAAAACATTATCTTAACTGTCGTTGAATTTATAAAAGATAAACTTGAAGTTTTAGAAAACACTGACCAAAACCTGAAATAATTAATACAGCAGCAATTGGTTTGGCTTCTGTAAAGCAGTAGCATATGAAAAATAGTAGAACGTATTGATTAGGAAAGTGCATTTGCTGTGGAAAAGAGGAAAGATGAATAGGAGTGGGAAGGAAAAAAATAATTTATTTTATTGATAGCTGTTCTTGCATGTAGTACTTGCAGATACCTTACTGTGTATTTGCAAAGAAAAATGGTACACTGGAAGAGTACCACATGACGAACCAGAAACAGGCAACTTGGTCTGCACAATTCTATATGTTGGGATAGGTTGGCGATTTTTTTCCAACTTTCCATTTTACTTGCTTTACTTTCTACTTTGGTAGGACCCAATGAAATTTATATTTTCTTTGATAGCAGGAGGATAAATTGTTTGCATGATGTTCACTTAATCTAATTTATTTATTTAAGAAAGCTGAGGTTTGAGTGTACGTCGTAGCAGGAGTAGTTCTTAATTCTGGCACAAATAGTTTATATGCACTGTGGGAAGTCCCACTCATAAGTGTCATGTCTTGTTTTATTGTTTATTTTGCTGGAAAATGAGAAATATATGTTTACAGTTGATTTAGTTACTGGGAAAAAAAAAGTAGCATTAAACCTGTGATGTATGAGTTGTCATTAGACATGTGAATTTAGTGATCCTCTTTGTTTTTCTAGATACTGCTCAAATAGTTACTGCCCAGAAGCGCATGGGGTTTGCCACTTAAAGGCACCTTGTGAACTTCCGATTAGAATGATTCATGGTGTGTCTGAGCTGGAGCCTGTGAGACTTCCTCACTTCTTGAGTCCTGGTGTGTCCAGGGTCGAGGTCTGCATAGTCCACGGTTGTTTTCTGCCTGCCTTGGGTGGTGCATTGGTTTCCGTAAGGAAATGTAGGTGTTCACGTAAGGAGGGATGTTGGGGTGAGCTGGGAGAGTGCATCTGCACTGCAGCTCAGGCATAGATTCCACAAAAATGAAAATACCCACTCAGAACTCTATGCATGGAAAAAACCCACCCTATTAAGAAGCTTCTTTTTTGTGCACATATAAAGACAGAATTATGCATGTTATCACACACCTTTTGGAAAAAAAAAACAAACCCCAAACCCCCAAATACTTCACTGATTAGCAGCAAATAATCTAAATGACACATAACCCTTTAGGAAGTATACCTTCATTCTCAAATTTGTCTCCATGACTTCCCGAAGGGGAAAGTAAGATCTAACAGGTGTGTTGTACAGCTGATGGCAACTGGGAGTTATGACATGCAGTATACTTTGTTTAACTGTAGTGAACTGCTAACCAGAGGGACTTGTTGATTGGCCAAAATGCAGAGACTGAGTGAGATAGAGCATGTGAAGTCCCTGTACCTTGTTTTTATTTGATTTATTTATTTATTTTTTGGGGGGGTGGAGGAATGGGGAAGGGAAGGTGTGGAGCTGGGTGTTGCTTTGCCTGTGTTGGGGGGTTGATCCCAGCAGCAACTAGGCGTGTACCCATCTGCTCACTCATGCTCCATCCTGGGGAGGGAGTCAGGAGAGCGAAAGGGAGAAAGTCTCATGGATCAGATAAAGATACTTTAACAAGTGAAGGCAAGAGTGAAAAAACAGATGGTGCAAAGGCAGGCATCACCACCTCCTATGAGCAGACTGATGCCCAGCCAATTTCTGAGCAGCAGCTACTTTGGAAAGATTGCATCCCTAGTTTTTATTACTTGGAGTGGCATTATGTGACGAGGTTAGCTGTCCTGGCTGTGTCCCCTCCCAGCCTCTTGCCCACCTCAGCCTATTTGCTGGGGGTTCAGAGAGAGGAACAGGGAAAGCGCTGAGGCTGTGTCAGCACTGTTTAGCAATAGCCAAAACACTGGTTTGCTAGTAAGACTGTTGTAGTCACCAGTTAAGTCCAAAGCACAACACCATACGGGGCTGCTACGGGGAACACAAGCTCCATCCCAGCCAGACCTAGTACAGTGTGTAAGTAATGAGTAGAATTTAGTGATACCATGGCTTCGTTGTTCTTATCCTAAAACAAGCATCTACTACTTTACAGTTCTATTTTTCTGGTGACTTTTTGATTGTTAAATAATGGTGAATTACTTTTAGTTTTTGGTTGCCACATTTAGTAAATGCGATGCTAATTGTAACTGGACAGAGCTGCAGGTTTTGGGAAACTAGATTGTGTATGGCAGTGATTTGCTCGTTCAAGTTCAAAGAATTCAATTAGTGTAGGAGAAAAGGTAATTCTTTTCCTTGTAGAAGAGAACTAAGTATAAAAGCTATTTAGCTGATATTTTCTTTTGCATGTGTTTTCTGTTTTGGTGCTGTTAAACCTGATGGTGCATTGTCTTTCATATTTTCATTCTATTTCTTAACCAGTACAATTACTGAGCTGACTTATTGGTAAAGTGGAGATTACTAAGGTCTGGAGAACCATATAGCCTCTGCTTATTGACTGACTTATTTCCAAGTTCTTTTAAGCTGACTCCTAAGCTTCTGTGTGTTTGAGAAAGTATATGACCTGTCTTCCTGTTCCCTTCAATAAGAATTGTCTTTTTTTTGTACAATGTTTTTAGAAAATTCTGCCTCTTGGAATGTTATAGTGTTGGATAAGTGGGGTAATTATCTGTTGGGAATAATTTAGAAGTGGCTGCTTTCTTTTTCTTCTTGAAGTTTCAAATCTTGTACTAGTCTTTCAGTGGTGCTCAGTCAGTCACAAAAAAGTAAATCTTCATTGACGTGAAGGCTTGGATTAATAGGCGTTGCTGGTTCTGTTCTTCATCTCTCATGCTGACAATGTACCTTTTAAGTTTTATGCCCTCTAAAACACAGGGAGAGTTTCTTCAGCCTATAAATCAGAGTGTTTTGGACAGTTATGACACAGGTTAATTAAAAGTGTCGATTGGATGTCCAAAGGATCTCTCCAGAGGAAAAGTCCATCCAGCTAGCGTTTGCTGGACATCACACTTAATAATGTGACTGCTTCAGAGTTTCACTTGAGACAAGATAAAAAGGAAAGCAAAACAATGTTTCCAGTCTCAAAAAGTTCAGACGATGATTCAAGTGCTAACAGCGCTTAAAGGAAGCATGTATGAAGTAATAAACATCTTCTGCTCCCTTTACTGAAATAGTCTGCCTTGTTTTGAAAAATACAGGTTATGAATTGAGAACTTAATCTTTGAAGGTTCTGTTTCTGGTCAAGTTGACGTAAATGTTTCTGCTGAGTTTTGGGGTTTGGGCATCTTCAAAACAGACAAAAGTAACCGGTAATTTCCTCAGGGCTGGGGCGATCCAGCAGTTAAAGATGACACCATCTTCTAAGTTCTCCTCTTTTTCAAATCCTCCAGGGTTTAACCATATTGAGTAGTGGGTGAATTCAGTCTCTCTTTTAATAGCAGGGACCAATATCATAACTGTATTCTTTTATCTGTTGTGTTAGATATTTTACTGTTAGAGTTAGTTGGTTTTAGTCTTTCCTAGGGTTAGGGAAAAAGAGCCAAACTTGTTTCATGCCTCTTTGCCATAATTTTTAGGGACCTTATTTATTATCATAAGAGCTCATACACTGATCTTTCAATATTAAGATACAATACTACTTATTACTAGCTGTAGCTTCTTTAAGGACACTTCATATTTTAAAAATGGTACCAATTGATTTTCCATGGAAACTCTACCATATCAGCCATAATGTCTTTTGAAGCAAAGATTGTACCGTGAGCAGGTAAGTATGGCCTTATAAGTAGTTTTCAGGAGATTGAAGGCCATTTGGCATACAGGAGAATAACTGGGAAATGGGTGATTTCATTGGAGCTGAGGAGTAAAAGCATGACCAAAGCCAGAAAGGACAGTTTCAGTTTGGGTTTAAATTACTCTTTCTGTCCTTCTTTTCATCTGCCTATACCTGCTACTGGCTCTTGGCTGTTTTTTCATGCTGAGAAGGTGTTCACAGATAGTGCTTTTCATTTTAATTAATCTCAAAAGTAAAAGGAAACATAACTTATCAAAAATTTATTGAAGCTTTTTGATTTCAGTGTCCTTGGCAACTTCTCGCTGCAGATGTATTTTTGTATGTTGTTATCAATTATTTTGACAATAGGAGCATATGTACCAGTACAGTAGGCATGTAATACATAATTACACAGGTGAATACTACATTGTTTGTCTGTGGGTTTAGTGGTGCTGGTGTTTTACAGACATACATCGAAGGATGAGATGCCTCGGGTCCTTAGTGAAGAGGAGATGAACAGACTGGGAGCGAGGATTATAAAAGCAGAGCTCATGGGAGACATGGTAATGTCCTTGAAAAATTGTCATGATTTACTGCAAATTTCTTAAAGCTCATGGTGATTTAGTTGTTAAAAAAAAAAAAAGGTATTGATTCAAGCAAATGAAGTCCTACAAAATTTGATCAGGTAGGATTTAAAGGTGGTACTGCTTTTACTGTACTTTCCACTTCAAATGCAGTGGTTCATAAACTAGAATAGGTGCTTCAGGTCCCTGGGTTTTGTAGTCTAGGAAGCATATCCAAAACCAGTTGTTCTTTGCCTTTTTCGTAGGATTTAATATGTTTTATTAAGCAGGAAGCAGGTGAAAACTGCAGATCTCCCAGTCTGTGTTACAAGGTAGTGCCTGGAGCTTTTGCTATTTCAACAGCTTTGTCACAAGTAGGTGCTTGTGGTCCATAGCTGTCCTGTATGAGCATAACTTGATTAGGATATGGAAATACAAAACTGAAAGGAGCTGCATGGGCCAATCAGAATAATTGAATAACATCTAAGCATATTTTTTCCTGGTGTTTTTATGACAATGCATGTTTCTGTACCTTAGATACCTCTGTTCTAAACAAGTTTTAAACATTTATCTCCATGAAAAAATTGACTAAACTATATTGACATATTTTCTTTGGTTCTTTGTGTCATTAAGGTTTAAAAAAAAAATCAAAATATGAATCAATGGAATGAATAGATAATTTTGATAAAAGGTCTCTAAAAGTTTGAAATGGTTAAACTAATGGAATACTACCACTTTTCTTTGAAGGAATTAGCTTCAAAACTTCAAGCAGAACTTGAGAATGCACGAAAATTGAGGGACGGTCAGGGGCAGTTTCCGGTAAAGTCTGGCAGAGAGGTAAGGGAAAAATATTCTTCTTTTCTTTGTGCTAACACAGTGATGTAATACAGGTAGCAGGTGAATTCTAGACAATGTGAAATGTACTTAGGAAAATCACAAGATGTGACTTCAGGTGAGTTCCTGTTCAAATTAAATTGTACTGGTTCGTCGTAAACAAAACTCTCTCCCCTGTACTTTAGCAACTTCTGTAGGATTTTTTTTTTTACTCAATATTTTCTCAGCAACGGTACATATCTTCCATTAAAAGTAATACTGATAGGTGTTTGCCCAGGAGGCCTAGACGTTGTGATCTGGAACCTAGGCTGTCTTGCCTTTCAAGCTCTGCAGTGAAACTAACACAGGCACCAAAGCAGGTGATCTGCATCTTGCTTAGCTTGGCAGGATTTGGTGCTGGCAGTTACATAACTGATGTCTCTGAGGAAACTGACACTTCAAATGTTGTTCTTTTTAAAGGCTCTTATTAAAGAAATGTATAGTAACCTTTTTCCATACCAATGTTGATACAGCTATGAGGAAACGGAGTCAATATCTTCATTTATGAGCTCTGTCCTCATGGAGAGTAGACTTTTAGGCAAAAACTAACGTTCCTGTCCAATTTGATCCCAATTCCACAGTGAAAATTCAGCTGCAAGTCAGCTGAGTTTGAAAAGGCTTTGTCTCAGACCTCGTACACTGACTAGTATTTCTCCAGTCTCTAGAAGTCAGACTGAACTGAAGGTTAATGTGTGTCCTCTTGCTGATTACATTGTGACAATCCAGGTGAACTATAAAGTGTCAGTCCTTGAATTCACAAGAACTTAAAATTATGAAAGCTTTGTGTAGGTGGACTTTGTTGCAGTGCAGTTTTAGGCATGTTTTCCATGCATATGCAAAAAATCTGAATAATGTGGATTAGAGTTGTGTAATTACATAGGAAAAAATCCATTTGTATTTTAAAATGAGGAAGTAGAGGGCATGTTATGGGTGGTCCTCAGAAATGTTGATAGAGACCTGTTCCTTAGAAATTGTGTCATTAATAACAATTTTGGTCAGCCTTAGTCTTAACCATAGTTTGATTTTTATCTTTATTTTTAATTAAAGGATTTTTAAGACTAATGGCATGTAATCAATGCAGAAGTACCAAATTCTACTGGAGTTTTCAGAAAGGAAAACTAATTTAAAAGAGCAAGCAAAGGCGTATTTAGCATGAGACCTCTCTTTCTAGCTCTCTCTTCATCTTGAAGGCAATTGATCACACAGCTTGCTGTCCATCTTGCTGTCCAAAGCCCCAGAGGGATTGACTTTAGAATATGAATGAGTAGAAATTATTAAATATAGTTATTATTCTTCTGTTCTCTTTTGTGTGCCTGTCCATATTCAGTTTTGCACTCTCGTTGCGCATTTACTCAGGCTGAGTCTTGGGACTTGTGCATGTCCACTCCTTGTCCTGCATTCCCTATAAAGAAGGTGGAAAAAGTTGTGTATGTCCCTAGTGTACCCCCTCTTTTTCCTCTCCTGTGGGACTGACTCAGTCCCCAGTGACCACTTTTGTGTTGTCATTGAAATAAGCTTCTTTGGAAGATCAAAGGGATTTTAAAACAGGGGTCGCTCTTCTCTGAAGTGTCTTGGATGCAAAATGTCTGTCCTTGTGAGATCCACCTTGGACTTTATTTGAAGCTCAGGATCAGGTTCTTAAATAATTCCAGATGTAGGAGCTTGGGTTTTCAGTGTGTTCATCTCAGAATGCTTATTTTTGTATTAGAGTCCATCTGTCTTACAGAAACAATCTTTACTTTGTGAGAACCAGGAATGTTAACAGTCCTGTGATTTTGGACCTTGCTTATTTTGCCAGTGCAAATTGTTCCTTACAGATACAACATGGCTGATGTCTGTAACTCTGCGAATGGTTACTTCTTGACCTGCATCGTGCCACAACAGTATCAAGCTCTTTACAATTTTCTGCAAAGTCGCTCAACTTCTTAGGCTTGCAGTAAATTGGCAGTCTCCCCAAACCCTGGTGAAAACCTTGCCTTTTAGTTGAAGTCACATGGGCTTTAACTACTGCCAGAGCTTGCTTCTCAGAGTGTCGAGGTCTTCCTGTACGTTTTAGAGGTGTGCTGTCTTGTCTTTATGAATAGGCCTTGCCTGTGCCTGTTTCATGGCTACTCCTAGCCTGTATTGCATGGCTTTTGAGTGTGAGCAGTCTGTCCTAAATCCTGTCCCTGTGATAGCTGCCAGGGTAGTCTTACCAGTTTTAGAGCTTCAGACTCCTGGGACACAGGCAGGATGTGTGGGTGTTCCTGTCTATCAAAGACCAGCTGCATTACAGTGTGTGTCTAAACAACCTGGATGTTCGGAAACGATCTCCTAACACCAGAGAGGCTGATCTGTGAGGCTGTATTTGATACTATATCAATCAGACTTTCTATAACATTGACCACCCAAGTGACAGCCTCAACCAGTTCAGCCGGCTGTATTCCAAGTCAGATACCTGAAGCAGTTTCCACAGGAGTGGTTTTCTAAACGGATGTCCCATTGAACCCAAAGTTTGATAGTTTTACCTTTGCTACCATAATAAACATGAAGCATTTTGTTCCGGGCAGGACTCTCTCTGGTTCTTTGAAGCAGCATGGCCAATATCATGCTGAAAGGTCCTGAAACATGGCTTTGCCTTATTTTCACTTCTGTTGGGAGAACTGGGGGGATAAATCACGAAGCAGGGAAGGCAATTTTGAATACATCTCGCTAGGAAGGCTTTTTTTCTTGTTGATTAATTAAACATGGATCGATTTCCCAATTCAGTTCACTGCGTGACTGAATGAAGACTCGTGCTGGTATAAGGGGCTGTGCATGGGTGTCTGGGGTTTGTACACAGGACAGGATCAATTCTTTTAACAGCAGTGCTGTTTTATTCTGCCTTGAAGTGGTCCAGAAACTACAGACTGAAGGGACTGTGAAGTGGTAGCTTAAATCCTGGCTTTATTTATTTGGTTTTAAGTGAGAATGGAGACAAACATAGCTTTTATAGTTTGTCCAATTTAGACAAGAATTCTTTTCCATGCAACTCCAAAATTATGGTTTTGAAGTACAGTTTTCAACTAGTGATGTTTGGTGTTAAAAAAAACCCTTACTTATATCAGCAGATGTATTTCATCAAGCACAAGGGTCCTGGTAAGACTGTTTTGGTAATGGTTTTCCTTACGTCCAAAGTCACCTGTAGTTTTAAGACCTGCTGTTAGTAATGAATTTAGACATTGCAAGTAGAGATTTCCAGGAGAAAAAAGCCAAAAAGCACAAATATGTACATCTTTCCGAACCTAGAATAGCAGGAAAATTGTACAAGATACTCAGGACTTTTCCTCTTCAGTAAGCTCACTTGGGTAATTGTATAGCCAAAATTTATCTTGGGGAAGAAAGTAATTGTTGTTTTCTTGTATGCTTTTTTCCTTTGTTCTTGGTGGTTAGTGTGATGTTTTTTAAAATTTCATAAAGTGAACAACCACAACTAATAGTGTTACAGGTTTTCTGTGTATGGAGGTATCGGAGAAAAATTCAGTACAGGCAAAAACATGTTTGGATTCTCTTGATATAGAAAAAAGCACCACCCAGTAACTTGGTCTTAAACCATTTTTCAGCAGTACTAAAGTGTTTTATGCACTACCAGCCCTCATTTTTCCTGTCTAACAATTAATTTGTTTTCAACTGCTAGGCTTCCATGTGTCCAAAGTGCAGAAAAGATGAAAATTTATTAGTTGAGATGCTGTTAAATTGTTTGTGGCTTTTGAGTAGCTTTATAAATGGAATTCTTCTGCGTGAACTGAGACATGAATTTTTCAAGAAAACTTGTCTGCTTGAAGAGGTTAGTTTTTAGATATATTCCTCTTGAAGGCTTGAGTAGCTGTTATCTTGCCTTTTTTGTACTTCAGGAAAAATACTGGGGAATATTGTGTGGGGATATTGGTTCACTGAAGTTGTCTAATTTTTTTCCACATTTTTCTTCCCTACATCATTTCTACATCATCTTAAATATTTAGTTGCACTTTTTGCTACTTCTTTCCTGGAGTTAATTTATTTGATATCTAATCTATAAAAAATAAAATATATACATATATAATACACGTATGAAACCTAAATAGAGGTTAAGTTTATTTTAATAGCCTCTGAGCTGGTGTGCCGTTGTATTTTCCTAGTTAGTTGTGCTAGAAGAGTGAAGAAGCATTGCTTAATTCCTGAATAGGCAGGTAAGAAGATACAAGCCTTCTGCTCCACAGTAGTAAGCAGAGGGATTCTGAGAGGACACCACCATGTGTCAGGCTGCCCTAAGTTGGGAAACTCCTCAGTAGCAAGGCTTTGTGAAACAGAACAGGCTAGGCAGGAAGATAATGGGAGTAAAAGGTAGATTTATTAATTTCTTCTCTTTACATCTCTAAACACATCAATATCTGATATCCTTAAGTGCATCACAGGTAATTTTTTGCGTTAGTGACATATAGTAAACATTCTAATCCTTCATTTTCCCATTTGAAATGTGAAATTAGATCAGAATAACAGTTTAGGCACTCTAGACACCAAACAAGCCTGATGTTTGCCACATGGGATTAGATAGCTCTCACAGGGTAGAGACTGTGTATATTGTAGATGGAAGGTCTGTGCCTAAAAAGCACAAAATGCCTAAAAGTGCAGCATGCGTAGGTGCCTCACCTGTGTGTTTTTTATGCTCAACTGCAGTGAGAGAGTCATTGGCTTGTTTGAATGTAGCATCCTGGAAGTCCAGGGGCTACCTGTGTGATGTCTGCACACTGTGTGAACATCTTGACTTGGGTCGCTGCCGGCTGTAGACCCCCTCAGTTGTTCACTGCAGGTCACCTTAAGCATGTAGTCCTGTAAGTTTTAGTAGGATTACAAGTAAACCAGGGCATCTGTTAGGTGAAATTTGGGGCCTTAAAGGCTATCCTTCTTAAATACTTGGGTCACGTGTACAACGGCAATGAATGTATATGCCAAGACTCTTTAAAAGGGTGAATTACAACATAGACATAGATTGGACTTGTTTTTGTCTTTACATTTGAGCAGGAGGCAACCTTCAGAGTCCATGAAAATCCAAAAACTGGCTGAATTTGGGCTGTATTAAGAATTTTAGTTTCATTTGTTCATTTAAGTTCAGGTGCATAAGTCTAAACTGTCAGGGGCACTTTGAGAAAAACCAAGTTGCGCTTTGAGCCTTGGTGAAACTGTGTAAGAGAAGGCTGCTGGATCATACAGTTTCTGAGTTAGGATAGGTTATGAAAATGAGTACTTACCGAATATAAGGAGACAGCAGAAAATTGTGGGGACTTCCGCATTTAAAAAATGAACTTCCATGCATTCATGGTTTACCTCTAAGTACCATTTATATTGGTTATCTGAGAGTGCTACATAACTCGAGCGCATTGGTTATGAGAATGTTACCTCTGGCATTTTCAGTACCAGTCATAACTGATGTAATTTATGCCTTTATTCTGTTCTTTTTACTTAATAAGATCTATCTGGAACATTAGCACTCCTTTGAGGCGCATCATTTGCAGTGGTTTTTGGTGGTACAAAAATGGGGAGCTAAAAAATTGATAAGCAAGAGGCAGATTGAAAGCACACGGAGAAAAGGCGATTCTTCACAGAATGGTTGCTCCCGGATGTTGTGGATACTGGAAGCTTAAGTAGATTCAAGGAGAGACTGTAGAATTTCATGGAAAAATAAATCACTTGAGGATTGTACATAGATAATGTCTGTCTCTTAAAGGCTGAGTTGCAAATGCTTGGAGGCATCCTTTCTTTTTGTACTCTTCATTAGGCATTCACTTTTGGCTCCTGCTGGGGAAGTCATGTTGGGTTTTGGTTTGATCCAGTGAAGCTGCTTTTATGTTTTAATCCACACCTAGAAAGTGTTCTTCATGATGATACTAAATGATTTATGATATTCATTCTTTGTGTGCTTTGCCTTTTAGATTCCCCACTCCCCCCCCTGGATTTTTTCCCATCTTCTGTCACACTTCCATCAATATGGTCCCTGCATAACAATTAGCCAAATCTGCTCAATGAAAACCAATTTGCTTTTGTGTTGCTACGGACTGACTTACTTGTGTTTTGTGTTTTTCAGTCAGGAAATATATTCACATAATATAAAATCAGGGAAGTCTAGACCCAGTTCGTGGTGGTGGATGAATGAAGTAAATGTGGGTGCATCTTTTAAAACTTTTCCTTTCCAATCTAAGTATGGTCTGTAATAAAAAAACCTGCTCAATGCTAAGCCTGTTACTGTGTTCTATAACACTTAACCAGTATGCAAGAAACAGAAAGTAGCCTCTGCTGAGCAATTGCTAGAGACAGTTCTTAATAATGATGAATTGTGTTTGAAATAAAAAATCAATACAAAATTGAGCGAAAGATAGAAGGTGGTACTTGAAGCAAAATAACATGGTAGAGGATATAATATCATAGTGTTTAAAAGAAGAGAGTGAAGTTCTGAAAAAGTAGAGAGAAACACACAGGCTTTTCTGCTGTGTATCTGGGAAATTGCAAGGAAAACACAAATGATTTCAGCATAGCGAATCTTCATTTGAATAACTGAATTTTCTGTGAAAGTCGATCAGCCTTCAGTTTCCTATGATTCATGTAAAATATATGTAAAGTATAAGGAATAAAACAGTGATGGAGATAGATATATACACACACATAAAAATACTAGTTCACAAGATATGTATATATTCCTCAACATAGAGAAAAAACTTCAGAAGAAATCTCCTAAAGTTTTTCTAATGAAGGGGTATTTAGTCCCTGTGGGAAGCCTCTTGGACATGAATGGTAGCTGTAGAGGAATAGACTTCAATTTTGGCAGGCATTGTATTTCGCTTCACAGTAGGCATCTGACTGATAGGATGCTGCTTTAAAGGAGAATACTTCTGTTAGGATACCTGTTGACTCTGTAAGAGTAACACTCTCCAGTCCATTCCTTGTGCACCTCAGGCAGGGAAGGCGTATAGTGCAAGGAAAAGTTAATTTAGCTAGTTTTATGGCCTAAGTAGGGCTTGTCTTGTAGTGAAAACCTTCATGATATCAAGAGCTTCATGTTCTTCAAATACTTCTGCTTTTTTTATTTTTTCTTCCTGAGTATACATAAGAAGGATGATAAGGTTTCCAACACCTCTTGCAAACTACATCTGAGCACATACTTTAATGATTGAAGGTCTGATGTTTAATTTAGATCTCCAAGGTGCATTTGAGTCCAGACTGAGAGAGAATTCTGGGGAACCCAGCTTAGTATAAATGAATAATTTTTTTCTTCTTTTTGAAGAGTTAACACCATTTTCCAGAAAGGGAACTGAATACAACAGCTTGGCTTATACCTCAAATCCTATTTGTCATAAAATACCACCCATTGCATACCATTACAGGATGCAATGTGCTGGATCTTTATCCAGAGAAATTTTTTGCAGCACAGTTTTTATCCCGAGAAAAGTAAACCGTATGGCATTAGGAGTTGCTGAGAGGAATCAGTTGTGGAACAAACCTGAAATAATATTCTATGGGTTCCAGTAATGATAATAGGGAAAAAATGAGAATGTTTTTCACGTGTTTTCAAGATTGGCCTTTTCAAAAGTGGCTTCAAAATGACAGTGATTCCTGGGTAAAAGTGTGTTTGTTTTTTGTGTGTGTGTGTATGTTTGTGTATATGTGTGTATACATGTAAAATTTAGGTAGTGATTAATACTGAGAAATAGGAAGTAAATGAAAAGAAGAAAAATAATCAGTTCTTCTAACTAACACTAAACAAGAAAAAACCTAAATCACCCTGAAAATTAACATTCAAATTTGCAGGTGTGCCAGCATGTTTAATTTTAGTTTTGGAAATTGAGACTGTAAACACAGATATTTTTTTGCAATAAAAACATTTGTTTGTCAAAATTTACCTGTAATGTGTTTTAAAAACACGTAGTTGAGTGGCGTCTCATTGTGACATACCCAAAGCAGAATTTTAAAAGCATTACTGCAGCTGTATTTGACTCACGATATATAAAGAATCATTTAAGAAATTATTTAAAACTGCTTCTCAGAAGAATATAGCTGAGACACTTCTGTAAAAATTAGAATGCTGGGGATTAATGATTCTCACTAAATGCACAATAAAAATCTGTGATTTCATTTGGAACTTCAGATGGTGGGGAGATGCAGCAACAGATGGCTCTTGGCCTGTTTACTCTCAGATGTTTTCAGGTCATCATAATTTCTGAT
>NW_010254465.1:35779-37811 GCF_000690775.1 Eurypyga helias
TCTCGTCTGCAGGACGGCTGTGCCATTCTTTCTTCAATGAAAGTGTGTGTTTTCTGTGCAAAGAGTTGACTAGCTTTAACTGGAATAGGTACTTTTGCAGAACAGCTTTAATATCATTAGTGCATATTTAAAAAAAAAAATTAGGTATGTGCAGTTTCTGTCGAGTATATTTCCTTAACACCTTTGTTGATGTCAGTAAAGAGTAGATTACACAATTATTTATAATACAAACTGTCTGAACATCCAGAGTGTCATTTATAGAAATTGGTTTTCACAGTTAAAAAGCACTGGAGAAATTGTTATCAGCAACTAAATGAGATAAAATATCTTAGTGATTTCAGTTCATGCAACAGGTATAAAAGGGCAGGGTGGATAAAACTTCTTAAGAGTTCACACTGATAATGCAGAGGCGCTGGAGTATGCTTTGACACTGGAAGCAAAAGCCCTTTCCAAGCATGGCACTTGTAGTTGGTGGTGCCAGTTTTTCTGGCTCGGTTTTTCTCCTAACAGTAGGTACAATTTCTGCATATTTTTACTGCTGTGCCTGTCCTATTACTCTGCTCAGAGTGGATTCTGTTTTCTTCACAAATTTGACAATCCTGACAGCAAGAAAAAACATAAGCAAAAACATTCGTGGGAAGCCTTTCTGGTGTAGTAGAAGCTTCCAGTTTGAAATGGAAAGGTAGAACCTCGCTCATGTGTCTTTTGGTCCTTGCACTGACTTTGTAAACATGCGATGTGACACCTTTTTGGATTTCAAATAAGTTAGACATAAAACCAGTTATAAAAGTATTAACCATGAATTATGTGTATGTTGAAGCAATGAAGCACAGAGTTTTTTTTTTTATGTCCAAAATGAGGTTTTGAAAGGAGAATTTGGTCAGCCAATGACTGTTGGGACCACCTGGTCTTGAGTGTAATCACAGGTTAGGTCTCATTAGCCATTGCTACCAGCATAAAGCAGGAACATTTTATAGAAATAGGCTGTTTAAGGGGAGCAATTAAACTATGCACCCGCCCTTCTAAAAGGAATTAACACATTTGGCTGTTGGCCAGCGCATCTGGATAACAATATACTTTCAGCCAGCAGCAACGGTTTTATGGGGTTTGTGCCAAGGTGAGGTGGCAAGGTTTTGGTAGTGGGGGATTACAGGGGTGACTTCTGTGAGAAGCTGCTAGAAAATCCCCCTGTGCCCGACAGAGCCAATGCAAACATTTGCAGACAGCTCTCAGTTCATGAAGCATACAGCTTTTGGTTGGCTCAGTAATTTAAAAAAACATGTTTTTTTCCTAGCTCTGGCGGCTTCCTATCCCACAATATACCGACTGTTAAAATACATTTTATTCTCTTTAGCTCTTAATATTGAAAAGCACTTCTAATTGAGTAGATCCTATCTCAGGTGCTTGGCCTGCTTATTCCTTTTGCTTATTCCAGCTACTCCGGTGTCTGTTCGTCAAATGAAGGTGTGCACCTGGTCACAGAGCTTTTCCATTCCCTCCTGTTGGGTTATGGAACAGTCATCATCTCTGGGGAGTTGAAAAATCCATTTTAGAACTGCACTTTATTTATTTATGTATTTAACTGAAGACATTTATCTTTCAGAAACAGACTTGTCTGCTTTGTTTTGTTCAGTTGGGTGTTAATCGCTGTATAGCGGTTTGTACATTTGATGAGAACAACTGTGTACTCTGCATATTTAATTGGCCTGAAGTAAAAATTCATGTTCCTTAATTAATGGCAACAAACAAGTCTCCTCTCATTCTGTAAATACATGCTATCTTTGTTTGTTTCAGACTGGGAATTATGTTGTTTGCGTAGCAGTCATCACAAGATTCAGGGATTGTCGCTGACCCTCTTCTCCACGTTCAACTTGAACTTTTAATAACGTGTCATAGTTAAAGTACTTTAATATGTATTTTTAGACCTATGTTATGTAAGCAGTGATAACATCTGATGATAATTATTAGTGAATAATTATAATCAGATGTTATGGCCAGCAGGTTGAAGGAGGTCATTCTGCCCCTCTGCTCT
>NW_010254466.1:0-13211 GCF_000690775.1 Eurypyga helias
CCCCAGCCCACTCGTTGGTGGGGTGATGTGGAAAACAGAAAAGGCTTTGTTGCTGTGCAAGCACTGCTCAGCAGAAACTAAAATGGGCTGTTATCAACACTGTTTTCATCAAACCCCCAAAACACAGCACCAAACCAGCTACTATGAAGCAAACTAATTCTACCCCAGCTAAAAACCATGCACTTTCCTACTCCTTGCAGACTTATTCAGTGCTCACTGCTGGTTTTAGAAGTGTACTCTCTAGCTCCCCTACCAAGTAATTATTGAAAAGATTGACTAGCACTGGGACTAAGACAAGCCCTGTTGGTACCTACTTGAAATGCTCTCCCAGTTTGACAGAAGATCATTAATTGGAACACACTGCAAAGCAACTGGTAGCATCTGGCTATCTGTCAGCAGTTTGAGTTCTTGCATCTATGCTGATGAGTTAAAAGAGAAGGAGAGCTCAAGACTGGAAGGGACCCCTTAAACATGCACAGTGCTGTCCTAGCAGGGAGAAGTTGAAAGAACATACTTGTGTAAGATATTCATCATATTGTCTGCTCCACTGTGGGAAGACTGTCAGATACAGCAAAGTAATCACAGCGCAGAAGCTTGAATAGGAGTCGTGATTGCTTAACTAATGGACTACTAATTCTGTTATCTTTATAGGCAGAGACATTCCAATCAACCATGATCAAACTGAAGATGAGACAATTCTAAATCAATGTTTACCCACACTGTTTTGCTAAAGTGAAAATAAGAAACGCTGTCGGTCTTTCTGTACAAACCATCAGTCCATCAACCACTGCAGTCAAGGGGAAATCTTCTTGCCCTGTTATCTGACTTGTGTAAAGGGATTTTCATCTTCCGCTATGGTAGGCAGGCTCAGAGATGGACTATTATGACAAAACTGTCATTTCTGCTTCAGTGCAGTAGTGATTTTATCTTTATATAGTCTCCATCATTTTCAGATGTGAGGTGTATGTGACCAACATCTTCACAGAGGTATTTTGAGCTTGTGTATTACAAGCGACTATTTCTTTCTGTTAGTTGGCAGGATCCACCTTGGATTTCAGGTCACACTGGCCTCTTCTGCATCAGTCAACTAGCTGGCAGAGCAAAGAGGAATACGCTGTATATCTGTTGCCGTTGCTAATTATTCCTGCAGTAGTCACATGTGAAAACACCAGCCAGACGTCACTGCTTCATTGCATAGTGCACTCCAGACAAGCAATAAGTGAGCCATTCATGTCCAGAGACCTCTTGAGGTTACAGACATGAATATGTGTGTAACCCATGTGAGATGCCACTCACTGGCTGCACCACTGAAAGCATCCCACTGCCAGCTTTGACATAAAGTACGTCCTAGGACAGCTTGGGTTACCCAGACCAGCTTAAGCCTGACGTTTGAGCTAATGTGCTTTGTCTCATGGTTGGAGTGAGCTGAGGAAATGGAGAACACTGGTTTAGGTGACACACGTGACAGGTGGTAATTAGTTAAATCAGTGCAACTCGGTTGCATTTAATTACATCGTCATACCTGCAGGTCAGGTGCCAGCAAAGAAAAAGTGGACAAAACAGACAAAGGAAGGGAAGCTAGAATGGAGGGATGGGATTGCAATGTAAAACCGGCCTCGATGCAAGAAGACAAAAAGCCACAGTGCTACAGACTCCCCTTCCCTTCTCACACCCTAGTTGTGCCCTTTGGTTAGCTGTAGTTTTCACTGATGAACCTTCTTGCTCAGCTCTTTAAATTAAGAAAGAGGCATTTTATACTCCTAAAGACCTGACTTCAGCATAAGGGTATTTTTTAGCAAATGGTCTTTGATGGCTTCAGTTTTGTTTTTTAAGTAACAAAAAGACAAAATTAGGAAAAAAGAGGTGAAATCTAATTTCATGCTCTCTGGAGAGAGTATGTTCTTATTACCAATGTTGCCAGGGCTTGAGCAGCTTCTAGCAAGGCTTTTGCTACTGCAAAGCGTACTAGTAATTACAACCCAAGTGTTGTGACATTTGGAAAGCCACAGTGCCTTGGTCATTTTGTCCAAGTAATACAATTGCTTTATGCAACTGTACTTTATGTAAATAATGAAATAATTACTTTATGTAATTTATATGCCTGGGCATTCCTCTCACATTGACAGACACTTATTTGGCAGTCCTTTTAAATGGGATTCTGGGAACCTTTCTTCATTTTTTAAACGGCATATATGATCACTTGGTCCCTATAAAAGAAGAGGACTTCAGCCCCCTCATGTGTCCCAGAAGTAATTCACAGGGCATTGCTTGGGAATGTAGTAGGACTGAAAATGACTGTAGCACAGCTGACAGAGGTGGTTGCAGAAATCTCGGCTGTTTTGCCGGCAAACTTATGCACCATAATAATTGATCCCACCTCAGTGCACCTGACAACGGCTCTGTCCCTGTGCTGTGCTGCCGGGTGCAGCGAGGTCTGCGATGTCCATGGATACAGAGCATCTGGACATCCCTATGCTCCAGCGATGCCGAGAGGCTGGGTGGGCTTCCTCTCACTCCCAGAAGCAGCCATCAGCTTGAGCACGTTGGTATGTCTCTTCTCGATGCTAATAAAGAATCACTTGCCCTGTTTGAAAACACATTCTCGCAAGGGCAGAAGGGAGCAGGGGCAAGACCTGATTTTTTCTTTATGCATGCAATACATGCATAGAGGCTGTTTCTTGGATGCTCAGGTCTGATGTTGTGGGAGCTGCTGAAACTGGAGGGCAGACTTCAGAGAGCAAAATTTTCATGCTCTGGGCTTTGATGTTGTCAAGGACCTGCTTCTACAATGTCAGACTACCTGAGAACCATCAGGGTGCCTCCCATTCCTATCCCCCGCCCGGCCCAGGCTGCCCCAGCAGCACTGCAAAGCCCAGCTCATTATCAGAAATAAGGTGCCTGAGCAAGAGGAGCTTCTGCTTTCATCACCTTTTGGCCACAGTCCATGCTGGTGTGATATGCTCTGTCAGTCTCAGCTGACTCCTCAGTCTCTAGCTAAATGCATCTTTTATGAACTGATGCATCGTTATGTAGGAGTTATGTCACTGTAATGTGTTCCAGTGCTTAGTACATGCAAATTCTGGTGATTTTTCATTGTCCGCAGACAGCCCTTTTTCTCTTCCAAGGGGAATTGATTTTGAGAGAAGAATATACCTCCTGTGATGCCTGAACTTTCCACAGGCAATCTTCCTTCTTAGTGCAGGAGAGCCCAAACCATTAGTTTGTTGGGAGCACTGAAATTACAGCCTGAGGTGGCACAGCTGCTGGAACATTATCAACCAAGCAGGAACAGATACATCAGCAACACGGGACAAGATGACCTCCACTAATCCAAACCTTTAACCCACATGTTCCATGAAAATACAAGTCTCACTTGCCTGTCATTAAATAAGACTGCAAAGCAAGACCAAGCAATTTTATCTGTTTGCTTCTGAAATGAAATCCATCCTTTGTGAATGAGGAGAGCCAGAGCTCACTATGTGCAAGCTTAGAGTGTATGTCAAAGCACATCCTGACTTCTGTCATTGATTGTTCTTCACTCAGGTGTTCAATGAGTGAGCTTGCTCTGGCTTTCTGGAAAACATGCGTGTTGCTCCCGGTACTCCCCGTGACCAATAAATCTCTTCAACTTCCTTATGAGAGACAAGGAGCAGCAAGCTAACCAGTCAGTCTAAATCATCTTATTAAAAAAACACTCATTCTAAGCAGTTTGTCTAACAGTTAATGTATTTATACATCTTTTTCTCATTTCAGAGCCCTGTGCTGTCAGTGGAGCTATGATAGATTCCCCTCCAGTTTGAATAAATGAACCTAAAGTTTCAGAAGGATGCTCATAGTCTGTCCAGCTGTTTTGCTTAAATTCTCTGGAAAGTACAGTTGGTCTACCACAGTTGCCTAAATCATCCAGTTGTACTTGATTCATATTAAAACAAAAGTTTAATGTTTGCTGGGCTTCAGTTGAGGGTAGGTCTTTGGGACACGGTGTGGCATTATGTAAGATACCCCCACGGTAGCTCCGTGAAAGTCTGTGGTATTACAAAGGCAGTGCAATGCCAGGTTAGGAAGCAAGCTGGGCTCTGAGAAGCAAGAGAGCCTTGACAGCCCCATCACCAGTACTTTTGTGTCTCCTTGGTGCAGGGTGAGTGCTGCAGCCCTTGATGTTTTGCACAGCACAGATGGAACTGACAAATCCAAAGAGCAGTTGCAGGGCTGTGAAAGTGATCTGGGGTTGCAGTTCCTAACCTTTTGTGTCTCTTTCTTGGCTGACACTGCATCCTGCAGGCTGCCTTTTGCCCTCTCTCAAACCCCTGCAACCAAGGAAGTCTCTGAACAGCTGATTTCCCAAAGCTGGGAAGGCACAGGGGAGGGCTCATTCCTGACTTTCTCCTGTTTCCTATGCTCTTGCCCAAATAGCTGATTTTTATAGCATAGCAATCACTCTCACTGATTTTATGATCTCTTTGTAGCATAGCAAGATGGAATCACCCTGAGTATGCCCTAAGTGCTGTTTCATTTACCTGTTGGGACTTCCTGAAGCAGAGGTTGGATCCATACCATTATTTTAATAGTCCCTGCTAGATCTGTTCTCCATTAATTTGTGTAATGCCCCTTGAACCTGTTCGTACTTCTGGCTTCCACAATACTGTGTGCAGTAAGTCTCCATTTAATTATGTGTTGTGTGAAAAAGTGCTTCCCATTTTATAGTTTTGACTGTTTGCCTGATAATCTCATTACATTCCCCCTAATTCCTGCATTGTGGGAAATAACTGATCTGTTTCCAAGTTACCTCCTCTGTCCAGGCAGGGATTTTGCACGCCACTATCATATTTCCTGTCAGTTGTCTGCTTTCCAAGTAGGCATCTCCAATGTACAGGAGTTGTCCCACACGTCTCCCAGTCCTCGCTGCCCTCTTCCATGCTGTTTGTAGTTCTCCAATATCCTTTTCCAGCTACAATGGCCAGAACAGGACATAGCATTCAGGAAGGTGAGCATGGCAGGGCTTCCCATAGCACTGTTTTCTATAGATGGTTTTTACCTCTTCCTCTAGACCTTTCCTAGGGATTTCCAATCTTCTTTTTTGCCTTTGACACTGTTGAGAATCAAATTTTAAGAGTGACTCCCTGTCTGTGTGAGAATAGGCAGTGTAGAGTCAATAGGAGCATGGCAATACTTGGGATTTGTATTCCCAGAGTGCACACTTCATTCAGGTTTTGGCCAGTTTCACAATGGACATTAGCTTTGACAGTTGTTTTGAGGTTTATGACTTTTAAATTTTTTGGTCTGTAGTAAAATTTATTATTTCCACTTAATGTGGGAGTAGAATTAAGTGCCTGGAAAATGGGATTCGCAAAATCTGACAAGCAGAACAGGTGTCTAAGCCAGCAGGAGATGCTTGTAGGGAAATGGATCTCGTTTTTTCACTCTAAGGAGGTTACTTGCTTCCACTTGGCATTCACAGCTTGTGCTGGGTGAACTCTGCAGGGTGCCAAGGTTTGCTTCCAGAAATTAAGGATGAGGATTACTTATACAACTGAGAATGAACTCTGGGTTATGCTTGGGCATCCCATGCTTGAAGTACTTGCATGAAACTCCTTGGTTGAGTTTTCTTCCAAAATGAGATGAGAGCCCACATTCCCCAGGTGAAGTATGTATATTTTTTGCCTCTGTATAGGCTGTGCGGGGGCAGGAGAGTGCAGCAGAGAAGGAGAGATCTCCATGCTTTGTTCTGAAATTCCCTGACTTATAGGATAATCAAACATCTAGTGGATTGCTGAGTGAAGAAGGGAGCTGAATGTCAAATGTGTACAAGGGTATCATGCCTGCTCCCTTCTTTTGTGTCCCCCAGAGAGGTTGCTCACATGTCAAAGGAAGTGATGGACTAAAATCAGGACTAAAACACATCCATCTGAACTTAGTTCTACAGACAGTGCCTGCTTGGAAATAAGTGGAAATGTTGCCACCAGCTTCACGAGAACCATGGTTTCTTCACCTTCCTTGGTGTTGTCCTTGCATTTCAGTCAGTGCACAATTTTGAGTTACTTCAATGCAGTTTCCAGTTCCTGGTGCTCTGTTTCAGCTGTTCCCACTAAAAAATATCACTGAAAACTGTTATAGAGGCATGGAGTAAGTTCTGTATTTTAACTTTCCATCCTTTTCATAACCGTCACCTATTCCCTACATACCAGACCAGAAAAAGTAATGAAATACAAAACTATCCATCCATCAGCTTCTCCCTCGACTGAACACAGAGAAAAGACAACATCGGTGTAGCAGATCCTCTGTCCCTCATTCACTGTTAATTGCGTTAGTGCTCCTTCCACCTTCTGCCGTTATGAATGCAGCAGCCTCCTGGAAGCTCACCACAAGTGTAGAGTCTCTGCTTCCACTTCAGGGTTGTTGGTTGTTTTTTTTTTTCTGTGAGCTAGCCTTTAACTTTGTTCCAGTGTTTGAAAGATCTAAAGATTCCATTGAAATTGAATATTCAAATACATTTTTAGATCCCCTCTTTACCTCTTCTAGTGGTCCCTGGAGTCTCGCATCCGCCCCAGTTCAACAAAACCACATGATGAAGTGCCTATGTGCTTTGCTGTACTGGGACCTGAACACTAATTTCTTCTCGGTTTTGTTTTCAAAACATTTGAAATTCCCAGCTGCAAGACATTTTACTTATTTTCTACTGCTTTTAATGCTAGTTATCTTCAAATTAGTGACCATAAGTCTCATATGTTTGTGCATGTGTGTATGTATGTTACAATCACTGGGATTTTAAGGCTAATAACAACATGATCCTAAAATCCTTTTTGCTCCTTGGCACGTAACTTGTATACTGAGTTTATAATAATAGACTTCAGGGCAGAAGCAGTTGTCACCATTAAAAACTAAATCTTTGGCAAGTATTTCCATACAATATATGCTATAAAACTAGTCTTTCGCATGTGTGTATGTATGTTACAATCACTGGGATTTTAAGGCTAATAACAACATGATCCTAAAATCCTTTTTGCTCCTTGGCACGTAACTTGTATACTGAGTTTATAATAATAGACTTCAGGGCAGAAGCAGTTGTCACCATTAAAAACTAAATCTTTGGCAAGTATTTCCATACAATATATGCTATAAAACTAGTCTTTCCATGTAATTACTGTTGTCTTGTTCAGTACGTCATCTATGCCTCATGAGAAATAGTGGCAAACTGCTAATGATAAATCCATATCCAAAGACATCCTAGACCTGAAGCTCCTTTGAGAGGATGCTGGTTTGGTTTTTGTGCTTTTAAAATAATTATCAAAATCTCAAGTCTAATTATTTTACAGATTTTAAATACCTGAATAGCTTTTTTTCCTAAAAGACATAATCCAAAATACCACCTACTCTTTCAATGCAAGCATCAACCACCAGTAGCCAAGTTGAAATGAGAATAAAAATGCACTGTTCTTCAGGCATTAACTTAAATTTACTGAAACAGGCACTGACCAAGTTAAACAAGCAATGACAGTGGTGGTGTGGGGGGTACTGACTGATAGAAGAGTTCCTCATTCATTCTGTAGGGCTCAGGGCAGCATTTAAATAGTTTTGTTTCTCTTTTCTTCATTTTTAAATGAAACCTTTTCCTCCCTCTGGCTTTCCTATCTATTGATGTAACTCGTGTTGCATGAGAAATTACCTCATTTCAGTGGCTAGAGCCAGTTTTTCTATCAGCTGCAGTAAGGTTTCCTCATTTATTTAATGAGTCTGGATAGGTAGGAAATTAAGTATTAGGACCTGTAGATGAAGAAAACTAAAACAGAATTTTCTGTTTATTAGGGTGGTTTAAAAAAAGTCTGTATTAATATAGCCAGTTCATATAATTGGCATTTGGATTATGGCATGATTATTACTTTGCAGACAGGGGACTATGTTATCACTCAGTCATCAACGAAGGAGCTGCATTCCGTGCTCATCTCATCTCCAAAGCTGAAAGAAGAGCTAGTTATTATCTTCAAGTGGGGTTATTAATGAGGGGAAAAATCATCCCCAATTACTGTGAAGCAAAATATTTCAACATTTACATATCTGAGTCTTTAATTTTGATCTAGTCCTTCATTAGTTCTTAAGCTCAGACTGTATTCACTTTTCCAAATGTTCCCACAGCGACATATCAAGGGGAACTTGCACCTTTCCAAGTACTGGCTTCCCTAGGTGAATGCTTCAGGGTCACAGAAATCCTGCCCAGCCCATCCGTGTGCTGCCAGGGATTTATTTCCACTGAGATTCTTTCATGCTATACCATAGGAACCAAGTCTCAAGCGTAGGCTTCACAGGAGATGTAAGAAATTCTGACCTGCCCATACCATCTGCGTTCACAGTCCTTCTTTGCTTAACTAGAAACAGCCTCTGGGCTTTATTTGAAAGAGCTAATTTCACTCTTTTTCTCTCTCTCTCTTTTTTTTTTTTTTTAACAAAGTATTGATCTTTGTGAAATTGATGGTTTGGAAGTTTTGACTCTGGACCTCCTAGAATAAAAACTGAGCAACACAGAGGTGATGATTTAAATTGAATTAAACGTGTAGGTAGTAACTAGGAGATGGGAGAAGTGCTGTCCACACCGTGAATCCATCCATCAACACAGATGTGAAGGTCTGACCTTGGCAGGTTCAGGAGGCAGGGATGTCAAACACAGTTTGCAGTCAGTTGGAAATGTAGCTACGAGACAAAGAAGACTCAGTAATTGCACAGATGTTTCAGTAGATTACAGATTTCCTAGAAAACAATAAAACAGCCGCCTGCAAACGGAAAAAGTAAACCATCGTCTGTTTTTTTCATTCAAAAACTTAATTATTGAAAGTCGTCAGATGTGTCCTCTGTAAACTTCTTATCTCTTCAAAACCCACAAAGTCTGTAACCAATCAGTGCTGATTTCTCTACAGCCGTCATCCCCATTAATGCTTTGTTGATTTACAGTGAAACTGCTGGAGAAAGGAGTGTCTTGGACAGCCATATAAATATTAAATTAATTGCTTGTGAAGGATGGCTGCTATTACACTAAATATTAAATGAATTCATAATACTTGGACACCGGCAATAAATCACTGCTGGGACTGCATACTAGCATCCCATTCCAAATCCTTTTTATTTTTTCTTTTTTTTTTACTGTTAAAGCCATGGAAAAGGGCCAGTTGCTCTCTAAGAAATGCATAGCTTTGTAACACTGGAGTCATTAACAAATTCCCACGGCACAAGGAGGAGTTTTAACTTAGCCCCATTTTACAGATGGAGGGAGGAGGCATGAAGGGGTTTAGACTGAACTGCTGATCACAGGAGGTTCAAACCCAATCTGTTTCTCACGAGCGACATCACAGTAAATTATCAGCTCCTGACAGTCCTTGTTTTGCTTGAAGCGCTCTGAGCATCATCGGCAGAGGATCTGGCAATGTGATACCAGAAGGCTGAAATCATTTGCCAGACTCAGGGAGAAAGAGCTGGATGTAATATCTAATCTCCAGGCACTCAAAGTGTTTAGTATCCGCTCACCTCTAAATATCTTGCCCAAAGGCATGAGGGGAAGGATGGGACTCCTCAGGTTGGACTAGCTGGCCTAGGCTTAGCAATGGAAGGAAGTCATCTCCTCTCTTGAGAGAACACAGATTTTAGTCTCAACAGTTCAGTAAATAAAATGCTCAGTGGACTAGGAGGAACTAAAAATCAATTCTTTCCCTTGTGTTAGAGTAGAACAAAGGCTATGTCAGTAAGTTCGTTATAGCTCTCTGTTATCAGAGGGATAGTAGCTTGTGTAGAAATTTATTCCAGGGCTAACCCTGTAGGGTGGAAGCCATTCTTATAAGCAAAATTGAATGACTGTCAGACTCCTGTGCTTTTTAATGTGTAGATGGCTGTGAATATATGCATCTCCTTTCCTCCAAAGATTTTTGCTTCTATGCCTTAAAATGGTTTAAGTCACACAAGGTTTTTCTAATGAAAATTTGCCAAGGTATTTAAATTAGAAGCAAAAATTAGAAAAGCTGCTACCACACAGGAATATTAATTGTTCATTATACAGGGCTTTAGTTCACATAGTTACTTTGCATGTGCAAAGCTGCCAATTAAAGAGGCTCAAAGTGCTCACTGCTGCACAATAGCCGTTTCTCCAGAGTCCCACAATGGCTATTGTATTCTGTCACTGACCTTTAGACACCTTCAAATGCATATTGACACAGTATGCTGGGATCATTAGAGCTATAGTTTCAGTGTGCCACAGGGAAAGGAGAGTTTTGCAATATCGTGAAGAGCTTTAAAATTTGATAGAATGATGACAGCAGCGAGATTTCTTAATTAGCAAGTGAAAGAAACACTGGAGTATTTTTCTGGTGCTTCAGGTGAATTCCAGTATGCACACCAACCACAGTTCCCACAGCGGTCCCTTCCCACCCGGGAAAGAAGGTGTTTAGCGGGGGTGTTTGGTCTGCCTTTCTATTGTTTCCAGGGGAATTTATTTAGTATTTTTGACCTGATGGTGCCATATGGCCAGCCTCCCTTAGCTTCCATGGATTCTGCCTGGTTGAACATCTTGGCAGGATGAATCCTTTCATCCTGGAAGTGACAAACGCACTTTTAAAGAGAGCGTATAGTTGGAACTGGTGGTACACAGGAGACTGGGATCTGGAAGCATAGTTCAGACTCGTCAGAAATCAGTGGACTTTATTTCTGTGGTAACAACTATGCTTCTTTTTAGCTCTTAACTTCTTAACATCTAAGGTAATTCTGTTTTCTTACCAGCTAGTGACAGCTAAAGAGTGCGAACAAGAACTTTGGAAGCAGAGCTATCAGATACTCCAAGTACATTTACTGTAGTAAATCCAAGCATCTTCTAAAAGCTTGTACTTATTTTATTGTAGCCCTCCTATTTTTTAAAGCTGCTTTGAGAAATTACTTCAGCAATCAACACATAAAAGAGCATCCTTTTAAACCTTGCATGGGATATTGTGTCTACAAAGAATAAATAAACTACTGGCTTGCATTTCCAAAGAGTGTTTCTGCTTGAAGATAGAGAGGTAGTTTCTGTTCCGTAAGTATTGCAGTTGCTAGGTTTGCTTTTATCCCCTGGGATCCTAGTATAGAACAAATTATCAAATACAGCTAAACTTCATGGCTCCGAGTCTCTGAAGATAGTCTTGGATTATGTCTTGCACTTCTGACAGAAGAGGAAAAATCTAAGAGACCTTTTACAAAACGTCTTGTGTTGTTTAAAAAAAAAAAATAAAAGGAAAATTTACTGCACAGCACTGCTGGTTGCAACTTTAGCCTAGTGCTGTGCAGCGTGTACCGGAGGATGGCCAGTTTCTGCACACAATCCCTCTACCCAAAAAACTTTCTATTTGCAGGAAATAATGGTATTTGTGTGTGCTTGAGGTAAATGTGCAGCAGGATTTCCACACTGCTATAAAATCCACAAGGTCAGATGTGTTTCTTCAGTCATGCAGGTTGAGCTTTTTTTTTTTTCACATTAATTGAAAGGATTCCTTTACCTTGTTTCCATTCCTCTGTGTCAGAAACCCCTGTAGAACTTTGAAACCTCCCATGCACTGCCACTGCAATTGCCAGTTGAGAATTTTGTGGTCTATCTTCAAACATCACCTTTACCTTAACACACGAGGAGAGACATGTGAACAGGTATAGCTTTGTGATGCAGGATGTGGAGGGGAACACACACTGGAAAGAGCGATTCAACCACTACCTCACGCTTCCATTCTCCCTACAGTAAATCCACGTATCTTAGTAATCGAGGCAGTAATGATGAGCACTTCTCTTGCAGTGGGCTGGCACCTGAAATCTCTCCTCAGACCCATGTGCTTCCTAGCAGAAGTTTTCAGCCACAGGGCCTGATTTATTACTTTTTTGAGGAGTTTCTATATTGAGGGACAGGATTCTACTGGAAGAGAGGAGGCAGCACTTGGATTGCTGCCTTCTCTGCATGGGAGGTTTGTGCCCTTGTCCCACTGTAACTGCACTATTCCTCTCAAAAGTCATTAGGTCCTTAATCTGCTGAACAAGTTGAAGGCCTGTTGGATAAGGAGGGATTTTCTTTGGAACTTCATTACTTAAAGCTGAAGTTCTCCCTAGACCCACCACTAATCAAGGCAGTTCTGCCACACGATGAGATTTTCCAAAAGAAAAATGGAAGGAATTGGGATGAATCCTCACTGCCTGTGTTTCCTTTGATTCATTTGCAGAAGGAGAAGAAGAGCGGGCTGCTGAAACTTCTAGCAGGAGCATCAACAAAAAAGAAGTCACGCTCCCCACCGTCCGTGTCCCCCACACACGACCCTCAGGCCGCCATCGAAGGAGTCCTGCAAGGGGCGGTGGGACCTGAGCTCTCCTCCCTCTCCAGCCACGGCAGGGCCGGCTCATGCCCTATTGAGAGTGAAATGCAGGGAGCCATGGGGTTGGAGCCTCTGCACAGGAAAACAGGCTCCTTGGATTTGAATTTTTCCATCCCTTCTCCTGCCAGGCAGCCCCTCTCTTCCATGGCAGCTATTCGACCAGAGCCCAAGCCATTGCCCCGGGAAAGGTAAGCTATGTGTTTCCTGAGGTCATCTGCATCCTCAGGGAGCATTTGGAGGAGGGTTGCAAGTTTAACTTGCTTGGGGGTTGTTGCCATTTTCCTGCTCTGTGGATTTACTGTAGGTGGCTCACCTGTCTTTTAGGAAGAGAGGGCTGATGTGCATCTGCTTATGGAAAACCATTTGACACACAATGCAGGTTTAAAGTTCATTGACTAAAATAATGGTGAGCATCACCTGGCCATGGCACCATTCAGCCCTGTTCTAAATATGGAGGATAGCAGTGCTTTCTCAGCCCAAAGGATGTAAATGCTGTTGGCAAAGACCACTTTTTAAGTGGCATCCCTATGTGTTAATAGATTTACTGAGTTGTCATGTGGCACTTCCTGCCTGGGGGTGACAGGGGTGATTTGTTTGCTCACCAAGTCCCTTTCTGCAGTACCAAAGAGTGTTTCAAGTTCTTGTTGTTTAGGAAACTTCCAGGTAGTGCCAGATTCAGTGACCTGATACCAAAAAGGTGGCTCATTTCTAGAGGGGAATGTACCAGTGATCCTGGAGTTCATTCTCGCAGCCTGGTCTGCACCTGAGTACCTCAGAGTAGCTGACCTTGCAGTCCCAAAAAGAGTAGAGTAGGAACACCAAAATACAAAAGCAGAAGGAGGGCAAGAGAACTGC
>NW_010254466.1:13242-26379 GCF_000690775.1 Eurypyga helias
GGTGCAGAAAAGAGCTAGGTCTCCATGTGCAGGGCCATATTTGCTTCAGGTAAACACCTTCTACAAGACAGCAGTTTGAGGACTGGGAAGGGAACAGATAATTCACTGATACCATGCTATTAAAATGCTTTCCACTCCAAAAGTGATTGAGGAGAATGTGTTTTTTTAAAAAAGCATCCAAGAGTTTTCAAAAACCAGTCTAGGGAACTCTCCGGAGCTGATATTTAAAACAAATTTGGAATAATAGCGAAGTTCCAGAAGTGTGAAAGAAACTATTTTTGTCTGCGTGTATGAAAGCAGCTGAAGGGAATAGGTTGGGCAAGCCACCTGAGCCTGAACCTAGCTGGGGTCATGGAACAGATGGTGCAGGGCATAATAAAGCATACTAGAGGACAGTTCATACCTTACAGTGTTTTACTGAATGCAGGCTGAAATTTGGTTGGGAAGGTAACAATGACACTGTAACATATTTAAACTTTTCTATGGCACCAGGCTTGTTACCCTAAAATGTCTTGCTGAGTAAACCGTACACAGCCAACACAGCAGACGTTAAGTGGATTGAAAGCTGATTCACTGTTTGTCAGCAAATGTAACTCTAGGTCAGGAATCACTAGGCGATGATTGTGTATGTAATGCAGCCCGACAAGAGTTGGGTCTTGGACCTTCACCATCCCAGATAAAGTCTTTGCTGTTGCAGAACAAAGGACTAACATGGGAGGTGGGTGATGAAGAGGGCAGACCTGCTGGTACAGAGCTATTTTGACGCTGTGGTAGAGAGAACACAGACTAACAGCATTATTTCAGAGGAGCTAAATCTGAAGCAAAGTGGAGTGGCCTCGGAGAAGCATCATAAGAACGACTGAAGATTTAAAACAATATACTTGCAGTGAGGGATACGGGGAGATCTGGTACACCTGGTAAAGGGCACGCTAAGGAATGGCTTGCAATAGCCTGTAAGAGATTGCAGATGGGACAGACATGGGAATATTTTTACTCTAGACTGGGCATTTTGTCTAAAAGAGATGCTGTTCAAGTGCAGCTATTGGACTTGAATCAGAAATAAATACAGGCAAGTCCTCCAGCATTGTAAGGAAGGTAGTGAGAGCAGACTATCACAGTAGTCTCTTATCCTTAAAATCCATGAAAAAGCGATTTAGTAAGAAGAGTGAAAAACCAATCCCTATTTAGGCACACTTAATTTGGTCTACATCAGTTTAGATTAATGCTATATGAAAAGCTAAATCAATATAAACCAGATTTAGCACCGGTGTAACTAAACCAGTGGAATACTGTACCTTTAGTTGAATGTAACCCTGAAAAGAAGCCGGGAACAACATCCCTTGACATCTTCAGAGCTGGCTGTTGAGGTGCTGCTCCCAAAGCTTTCCTGTAGAGAAGTCCAGACACATTATTTAATATACCAGAGCTAGTCCCTTCTCCTACAAATTTCTAAGTTCAGGTCAGGATGGTTCTGACAGTGAAACATTTAACTGATGACGTTTTTAAGTGACTGCAGTGAAACAGAATAGAACCACAGGGACATGGGCTATCTGTGTCTTCTCAGCCGTGCTGGAATCAGAAGTAAACAGATTTAGACTGCTAAAACTGAGTAAATACTTCCAGTTGCAGTCTGTGGTGTTGAGGAACTTACCCTGATTTTAAGCATTTTGATTCCTGAGTCTTAAATCCAAAAATAAGCTATAATTGAAGTAACCCTAATTATACACAGCAGGCAAGATCCTCTAATTGATTTATGAATTAACTTCCATATCATTGGCGTATCTGCATTCCTTAACTGATCATATGGGTTTTTTCATGCCCATAATGGGAAATATTAATTACCTTCATGCACTAGGAAGGATAATGCTTAGTTCTGGAATAATCTAAGCAGATACGTTAAACACTTGTCTCCTAGAAATTCATCCCACATCCATCTGTACTCGTTAAATCATCAAATTGCTCAGAAGTACCAAATTATATTTTTTTTAAAACAAATTACGGTTTTTAAACCACTTGTTCTTTTCACATCTGGAAACGGATGAACTCGCATTGAACGTCACTCAGCTTCGTATTTTGCTTGTTTGCATTTTGGTGCATTTCATCCGCACAGTAGGAGCAATTCTCTGAGAAAGAAAAGGGAGGAGAGGGAAAAAAAGGTTAGATAAACAGATTCAGATGCTGGATGAAATTTTAAAAAGCTGCAAAGCATTTCAGTACACTTAGCTGTACTTGGCTTTCTGTCTCCCAACGCCCATCTGTGCTCACAGAGACAGAGCACTGAAAGGTTGGAAGAAGTAGCACATTCCTTAATATTTACGGCATTCACAGCGAGACTCAGGCAGGCAGCAGAGCACCACTGCTTCTCCCATTGAGGTTGGCTTGCAGCTCCATCAGTCGCCACATCCAGGCTACTGATCAAACTCGAGCAGTCTTGACACCAGCCATATCGGAGGGGCATCCAAGGGCTCTGATTGCTGGTGGCTCGACGCTCACGATTTAGGGGAAGAATGGCCTATTCTGCTGCCTGACATCGCAGCCCTCTGTGGGAGCTGCAGCCAGACAGGAAGGTGAACTGAGCTTCACCCTCTCAGAAATGCTGCGAATGTTTATGCTCTTTCATCTCTTGTGCACAGGGAGAGTGAGGAAAACAATTATTTTATCTTATCCTACTTGATATTCCAAAACCTGGTTATGGATGGCTGGATTAGAAAAGAAATTGCTCCTAGCTCTCCTGTCACTTAGCCTTGATATTTAACTGGTTTGCTGGTATAGTTAGTGCCCATCTCTGCCTTCTGGGTGTAGTTTCCCACCATCCGTTTGTAAAACTACCTTCCTTCAGCTGCTCCCTGCCATAAAGCATCCAGCAGTCTGAGCAGCAGAGCGGGGAAATTTCCCAGGTGGTGTCCTTGTCACTTTGTGTTGCAATGATTGACTGCCAAGTGAATATCCCATCAGCCTGCGGGTGCCCCACACGCTCTTTTCTGCCTACTGCTCTGTCCAGTTTCCGCTGGTGCAAGAAACAGAAGCGGTACAGGGATGCGCTGTGCTGAGGCAGGGCCTGGGACAGAGATTTGCCCACATCCCGCCCGCCCTGTGGGTTCACGTGGGAGAGTGGGGTGTTGTCTGGCTGGCAGCGCCAAAGCAAAATGCTTTGCTTGCCACCCCCTTCAAGAAAATGTGACTGTACATTAAGCAAAACAGGACAGTCGTGTGTGTGTGTGTGTGAGTCATGTTCCCCTTGCCGCCTGGCACTGTTCCCAGATGCGAACCTGAGTAAAACATGTCACGCGCTGTTGACTCTTTCATAGTCACTGGCACTAATTCTGCCGTGCTGTATTCTGATAAAGCCGTCGTATCCAGACTTGCTGTCACGACTGGCGTATCTGTGCCCTGTTTCTATGGTTTTCGTGGAGCTTTCAAGCAAGTCGTAACCACAACAGGACTGCAGAGTAAGACAGGAGCAGTGAGTCTGAACTTTAAAACAGACCCCTCCACATTTCCATGTATCCTTTCTACAAATCACTGCCACGTTAGAAATTGAGCTCCAAATTCAAGGAAGCGTTCAAGCATGTGCTTAATGCCCATTGACTTCAATTGTGCTGCACGTGTATATCTTTCTTGCCAAAAGGGAAAGCAAAGGAAGGGTTTTTTTTCTTTCCTGGAAAGTGATACTAGAGAAATGACCCCAGGAGTAAGTTCTGACTGAGCAGTGACATGTATGCACATGGTTAAAAGCTTCTCTGACTAGGGAGATATGCTTTAGGACTGAGAAACTAGAATTAACCCTCTCAGAAACTGAATCCTGCAACATTTCACAGATTCACACAGATTAGCAGAGTGGAAGGAGTTGGAAGGGACCTCTAGAGATCACCTAGTCCAACCCCCCTGCCAGAGCAGGATCACCTAGAGTAGATCCCACAGGAACAAGTCCAGGCGGCTTTTGAAAGTCTCCAGGGAAGGAGACTCCCCCCCCTCTCTGGGCAGCCTGTTCCAGGGCTCTGTCAACCACACATGGAAGAAGTGTTTCCAGCAGAAGAGTAAAAGATTCAACTGAGATGTGTTCTTTTCAGGCTGCTGATTCAGACACCGTAATATGGTGAAGCGGGTTCTGGCTTGTAGTGTGATGGGGCACTTTGCAGGTCTCTGCAATCTGCTTGTAAAAGGATGGAGAAATAGAGCTCCACTGACAAGCAAGAGCAGTCGTTAACTGGGCTAGATGCCTCATATCAATCGATTACCTATCCCCACAGAAAACTAACTGTCTTCCTACCACACCAGGCACCTATTGGAGTTACAGGACTGGGCTCCTGAAACCTGTCCTGAGTGTGTACTTGGACAAACTGGCACTGAGCATCCGAATTCAAGCACTCTAAATGGGACCAAACTGGAGGTTAGCCCCGCAAGACCTAATCTGCCACACTGTACATCTGTTTTCTGAAGTTTCTCCAGCTCCTTCAG
This sequence comes from Eurypyga helias, assembly GCF_000690775.1. NCBI lineage: Eukaryota > Metazoa > Chordata > Aves > Eurypygiformes > Eurypygidae > Eurypyga > Eurypyga helias. The sequence continues at coordinate 17,701 of NW_010254466.1, forward strand.
TGTCCTGGATGCACGTTATTTACTCAGTAAGCAGATACTCAGTATTTTGGGGTTTTTTTCCTTAGCATCTAGGCTTGAGCCCAGCCCTTAACTACTTATCAGTTCCAATCAATACTGTTCAATGCCTGTCTGTGCATGCTGACAGAGAGCCTGCGTGAGTAATTTAGTCCAGACAACTGACTCCTACGCAGCTGAGGTGGCTGAGATGAGTCTCACTCTGCGGCAAGTGTGGCACGAGGCTTTGCAGCTCGAGGAGCCAGAGAAGCCACTTTCCCCACACCTGCCCTACTCAGTGAGTTTTGCTGCGGTCACTTATTGGACAGCCCCCAACCTCTGCAAAAGGTGGGGTGGCTTTGGCAGCCACGCGTTTCTTCCACGTCAGAGCCTTGGCACATGGCCAGAGCAGGATGTCTTGTGCACTAAATGAGGCAGGCATCCTGTGAGAAAACTAGAATGCAATCATGTACTGAAAGGTTATATTGCACACAAGCAAAAGCTAAGTCATGGGCAAATTTAGTTGCCTGTTTCTTCACCTCAGAGGCATGGGTGTGAAACATGCCTGTTCTGTTAAGGCAATGGATGTCTTTCTGCATCTACATACATGACATGTTTAGTCATTTTGCTTTTTTAAAGGAAACAAACAAGGACTTCCATCATGTAATATCTATTTGAGTTTAGGAGTCTCAGATGCACCTTCCAGATGTCAGCAGTGGTAGCAAGGGAGATCTGGGTGGGAGGTGTTTTTCTTTTGGCTATGAGGACAAGTGCCATGAAGACAGGGCACAGTGGGATTCCCAGGTCTCTGCTGAGACAGCAGAGGGACAGTGATGGTAGACCCATATCTGGCTCTCCGTGAGAAAATTGCTGCCAGGGTGCCCGTCCCTCCCTCAGACTACAGGACGTCATGTCCCAGCCCCAGGCTCCCTCCTACCAAGGCTCTTTGCTCGCTCAGACTCAGCACAGCTGCCACCCTCAGCACCTATACCCTCACCTCCCGTCAGGGCTTCCACTTTTCATCATGGTCCCATTTCTTTCTCATCTCCTAGTTTTTCTCTCATCATCTTCTCTCTCCCTCCATCCCCTCTCTCGCCTTACCCCCACTCTCCAGCTCCCTGAGGTTTCCCTGCCCAAGTAAATCCCATTCCCATGTCCTTACTGACACCACTCTCAGCCTCTCCTCAGGTATTTTCTCTTGGGCACCGAGAGCCCTCCCCAGGCCACTGCCCATCCCGGACAGTCCCCTCTGGGGTGAAGTGCCCAACCCAGGGATGCCACAGAAGCCGGCAGTGGGAAAGTCCAGCAAAAAAAAGTCTGTGCCCTGAGAGAAAAGCAGGAGAGGAGCCCATTGCCAGGAAAGGAAGAAAAATGCGACCTCTGTGGTCCCGCCAAGCTAGGACACCTTGGAGCATGAATCAGCAGAGATTTTACTGCTGGTGCTCATACAAGCCTCTGCTAAGCATGTACCGTTTTGGGACAGTTTGAATGCTTTTAACCTGACCAAGAGCAAGTGATTTTCTGAAGGAACATGGTCCCTGACATACCTGTGGGGCCACAGGGCAGGTCTTTTCTCCCAGCTATGGGGAGCTGAGAGCAGTTTGTGGAAGCCCTCACCTGGGTCCTGCTGGTGCTGCAAAAACCCTCTCATTATTCCTGGATGTGGTGGGACAATTTGGGCTGAATGTGGGACCCTCAGCCTGACGCAGTCAGCTACTGGCAAGAGTTTGGGCCAAAATGGTTGACATTTGGCAGAATTACAACTATTTGAAAGCATGATTTACAACAGAAAAGACCAAACATTGTTCATAATAGACAGAGGTGGCTGCCACACTTGTCATCTTCATTGTGGCCCAGCTAATTAGCATTTTCAAGTTTGTAATTTAGAGGTGTAATGTGACACAGACAAAACTGAGATGCTCCCAAGATCCATCTAAAATGCTAGGAAGCAGTTTGGTGTAAGAAAACCTACAATTTTGTAGTAGCTTCTCAAAGAAGGGACAAAAGGGGAAATGAAAGAGGGAGATATAAATAGAAGTGTACAGGACTGCCTTTTTGGGAGTGCGGGAGGATGTCTGGGAGAAGAGATCTTTTCTGCCAAAAAAACAGGGCTAATACATGTATTTGAAATTCTGTCCCAGAGTGTGAACTGGGCTGAGATGCCACGTGGAGGTCTGAGGGATGGGCAGCACAGTGCCGGCAGCGGTGCCCTCACCGGGCTGCCTCTCCCAGGCGCCGTTCCAAAAGCCTCTCAAGGGAAAAAACGCAGCATCTTTTTCCATCTCGCAGAGGATTTCTTAACCGATTTTCAAGGTCTTTCATATCTAAGATTTCATTACTCTCTCAAAACCACTGTGGTGCTATCCTATGAGTACCGTAGTTAATTAAATTTAAACCGTAGCATTTGGGGGATCCTTAAATGGGAAAAAGTACGTCATTTGGCAGTGTAGTGACTGAGATATATTTTTCTAAATCTCTAAGAAGATGCTGTGTAGAACCCCTGTTATGACAATGGGCACATTCCTGTTGAGCGTGGTCACCCCCCTGCTCATGTGAACCCTTTAGGGACTAGCAGCTCATCACTCCTGGGACATAGTCTGGCTTTACAAGGATGGCTCTGTGCTTAAGGTATGACATGAAGTGTTGACAGTCCCAGCTGGCTCTTTAGGGCAACCCTGTCCAAGACACCACCTTCTTTCTGTGTTTCTGTTTCCTGATCTGCCAAAAAGGGTCCGCAACTCCGCCACCACTCAGCTGATGTGGAGGTCCGACCTTCTTCTTTCTCCAAGCGTCTTGAGATCCTGGTGCTGAGCTCTGATGGGCTGTGATTGCGCATAGAGCTGTGAGATCTGAAACTTGGCATCATCTTAGCTAAAATCGTTCCACTCTGATAATTTAATTAATCAACGCTGCAGCAGAGTGTTTGAAATAATGTGTGCGTTCATTTGCATAATGGTTGTAATTGGCAAAGCTTCATAATATAAGTGTAGCTTTTCCGCAGATGATAGTGTGATAGACCATTTCTCTGCAGCCAGCCAGGGGTACACGTTTCAACCTCTCTTACTTGCTTTTCCACAGAGAAAGGAAGTGACAACCAGATTTATTGACCAAGGCACAAAGATGACCGGCAGATTTTCGATGGCACTTGAACACATACATTTTCTACTTGACTGTGTTGTTGTGTCAAGATGAAAAAGGCCATACTCAGGTTTTAGAGCAGAACCCCTCCACTCCAAATGGAGTTTAATGCTTTTCTGAGAAACGGCATGTTTGGCCACAGAAATGTCTAAACATAGCACCAAAGCTGGTATTTTCACTGTCACGTCCCTAATTTCAGAACTGCAGTCACGAGGCGTCTGAGCAACGTCTGCAAAGGAAATTAGTGACTGCCGCTGGAGAGCCCCTTCCTTTGGTACCATCTCAACTGGGAAAGGTCTCAGGGAGTGGTCCAGAGCCTTCAGGGCAGGTCAAAGTTACCCTCCAAGGACAGGATATTATTTTAAATAAATACCTCTTAACAAACATGACTGAGACATCAGTGGCCACGCAGTGCTTGTGGAAATACTAATACTCAGGAGATGGGTTTTAGGTAATCAATTTAGGCTTCTTTTAACTATTTTAGTATATTAATTGCTTTGCAATTAGCAAGGCAGTTATTGACTGTTAACCAAATGCCAGATGACTGTGAAAGTACACGTGTTGAATCAAAAAACAAACCAGTGCAGCAGAAATGTATTCCCTGCTCTGCACACAAGTGCATTGATATAAAAAGGCCCGGTGTGTGCTCTCCTGAGGTCGCCTGCTGATAAGCCTGAGTGCAGAATAGCCGTATCAGGATCAGACCCGTCATTACTTCATTGCAGGGAAGTGACACTTGAAAACTAAATTCCCAGAGAGCCCTGTGAATGGTTCAGGACAGGGGATCCCTGTTGGTTTGGAGGCTGCTTTGGAAGTCATTTGATACCTCTCCATTTCAGCTTCCTTTCCAGGTCTGGGGGACCCAAAGTACATTCTCAAGAAACATAAGAAGAAGAAAAATGTGAAGTGCTTTAGCTAACCTCTGCCCATAGCACAGGTAGTTGGTGGGAGCCCTGCAAACCCCTTTTTTCTTCATTAGTGGACAACAGCATAGCTACAGATGTCATCTATCTGAACTCCTGTAAGGTCTTTGACACAGTCCCCTGCAACATCCTTCTCTTCAAATTGGAGAAATGTGGATTTGATGGGTGGAGTGTTTGGTGGATGAGGAATTGGTTGGATGGTTACATCCAGAAGGCAGTGGTCAACAGCTCAATGTCCAGATGGAGAACAGTGATGAATGATGTTGGAGCAAGTCCAGAGGAGAGCACAAAGATGCTCTGAGGGCTGGAACCCCTGTGCTATGAGGACAGGCTGAGAGAGTTGGTGCTGTTCAGCCTGGAGAAAAGAAGGATCCAGGGAAACCTTACGGTGGCCCTTCAATACTTAAAGGGGCTTGTAAGAAAGATGGGGAAAGACTTTTTAGTAGGGTCTGGTAGATGCAGACTAGATATAAGGATGAGTATTTTTATGATGAGGGTGGTAAAACACTGGAACAGGTTTCCCAGAGAAGCTGTGGATGCCCCATCCCTGGAAGTGTTCAAGGCCAGGCTGGATGAGGCTTTGAGCAACCTGGTCTAGTGGAAGGTGTCCCTGCCCATGGCAGGGGGGTTGGAACTAGATGGTCTTTAAGGTCCCTTCCAGCCCAAACCAGTCTGTGATTTTTTGATGGAGCAGATACAGTGCTGAATGAGATGTGTTACAGCCGAGGCAGATGCAGAGCTGTGCGAAAGCAGCCTAGTCCCTGGCATAGGCTTGACATGCAAGCGGGAGCAGGGACCACCACAAGTACTCCAGCCATTTGACAATACCCTCTGTTTTCATGGTCTGGCTCCAGAGTATGCCCTGGGCAAGTCTCCAGGCAAGCTGCCCAGAAATCTCCATGATACTGAGGTTTAGTAGAAAATGTAGCTGCATTGGATACAACTGGTGTGCGAAAATGTAACTTACTGATGTTCCCAGAAGTATTTTTTCCCTGAGATTTCTGGTTGTGGTGTCTGGCTGCTCCCATCAGGTGTGGGCTTGACCACTGGCAAACCAGCTCTTTCTCTTTTTGTCTCCAAAGGTATCGTGTTGTGGTCCCGTACCCCCCGCAGAGCGAGGCCGAGATCGAACTGAAGGAAGGTGACATTGTGTTTGTGCACAAGAAGCGGGAGGATGGCTGGTACAAAGGGACGTTGCAGAGGAACGGCAGGACGGGCCTCTTCCCCGGGAGCTTTGTCGAGAGCTTCTGAGGACAGCCCGCCACTCTCTGAACTGGAGGAGCTTTCAGGGGAAACTGCATAGCACAAGAAGAGACAGCAAAGGGAAACTGGACTGATAACCACTGCCATTTTTATTTCCAAAGACTCCCCCAGGCCCTTTAGTCTACAGCTTTGGAGACGCAGTGCCCCGCTGCCCTCCTGAGACCACGTGCGGTGCATACGGTGGTATGTTGAAGTAGTGCCTTCCACCTGGAATCACAGACTGAAAGGACGCCCATCTGGACTGTACGTAACCTAAACTCCGGCTGTTAACCCTTTGTGTAAATTATAGAGAAGATATCTTTAAAAAAAAAAAAAAATTAAGAGGAAAGTTGTTATATTGCTGTAACTTATTTGTCAGAGCTGCAGTGTTCTTATTACTGGCCTATGCAAGATGGATTTGAGAGTTCAAGGAGGTGTGCTAGGAAGCTCTTAAACTGGGATTTTGTTTTTCCCGAGGGAAAAGGAGGGAGGAGAGGGTGGAGAAAACCCCAGCTAAAGATCGGTGCATCGCCGTGCAAGAAAGAATGAGGAGTCCAAAACGTTAAATGTCATGCTTTCTATATACCTCAAAGATATGCTGCGCAAGTCTGTCGGTGAGTGTGTTAGTGCTCAGAGTCCCATACCATCCGGTGTCCCGGCGCTGTCGCCGGGGAGGTCCTGGAGGAAGTACGGCTCCACCATTAAACTGTGGTTATTTGAGCAGAATCCCTTTTGCCTGTCTTCTGCCCTTATTATATGCAGCATGGATTTTTGTCCTTCAGTATCACTTTCCATTGCTTTTTTGTACGACGTACCTTTTTACTGTAAGAATTGCTCTACTTTATATATATTCCTACTAGATCAGACATTTCCTCTTTTTCATACATCTGGTGCTATTTTTTTTAATTGTTAAAGATTTGGTTTGGTTAAACAGAGAGGCTGCAACAAGATCTGCGTTCAACATGCGAAATGAGACACGTACCTGAAGATCGAGATCAGACTGCTTGTTCGTGCTTCGTGGAGGAAAAGAGGAAAAGCCGCTTGCTCACCGGTAAATATACCTGGAGGAGCGTGCCCGTGCCACACGCACAGTCTCACTCCCTCCTGTGTACGTAGAATGGCCAGAGACACGCTGAAGCACAACGTTCGGAGTGGAGAGTGATAATTACTCCAGAATTGGAAGTCGTTCCCAGAGGAGTCATTTTAATTGACTTTTTCATGGCAATAAGAAGAACACTGCAGGTTCTAGCACGCGCAGGGACCGTGGAGTTTTCCTCTGCTGTTGCATCACGGAGACGAGAGCTGATCTGTGGAGGCTGTAATTAGCGTTATCGAAATGTGATTTCTTACTGTAGAAATGTACAGTTCTGGAGACTGTTCGATTTCTGAACACGGTCAAACTACAATACAAACCGTATCAGGCAATATAAGCTTCCATCTACCAGGGACTTCGAGGTGCAATAAATGTAAAGCGAGTTTAGCCAGTCACTCGTACGAAGCAGAATGAGAAAAAAAAAAAAAATCCATAATGGGATTGTGAGAGCATTTCAAAGGACACCGGCTCTTGAGGAATGCAACATGATGAAAGGCTTTTCATAGCTGTATCCGTACCTTGCCTTTGCCGGAGGCTGGCTGTTCGCCAAAGCCTGCATGTGGTGGTCGTTTAAAAGCGTGTCGGAGGCACTGTAACCTGGAGATAGTCTTATTAAAAAGAGGAGGCCCGGTAGGTGAACATCATTGCTGTGTTACCGGTAGTTCATATGGGAAGGTGTAAGCTTTGGTTTCGTTCAAGCCATGTATACTAGTACATACCAAGCCCTATGTAAGTGAACATTCCTATTTAAGTTCAGCTCCGTGACTTTGTTCTCTGTAAAATAAGTTCCTTCTTGCTGTCACATGTAACAAACCAATTCCAGAAACACAGTCCATGGCCAAGTATAGCACCTTCAAACAGGGAGGCATCATTTTCAGGGCGTTTCTTTTTATACTTAACGTTGCCGCATTTGTTCATATTCCAGATCGTAAGGAGTCAGCCACTAAAAGTTTAGTTACTGTTGAGAGGAAACTGCCTTTTTATAACCAGTAAGAGACTGAAGAAACATCTTCTGGAAAGACCTGCTCGAGACTGGAGCCATGTCTGTTCCACTTATTTGGCCCAGATCAGGACTGGTATCACTGCGCCTCCAACAGTAAACTGCACAGTTAGCGAGTCAGCGACGCCAAAACACGTGTTATCGATCCCAATAAAAATCCTGGGTTAGGTCTGTCAGAGATGAGGAGATGTTTTCTGACAACTTACAGTGCTTAAAGCTCTCTTAAAATTCTGTTCCTTGGGTGTATTTACTACACTCAGAAACATGAAACAGGATGACGGCTTGCTTGCTGCCTATTGTGTTTAGCCAGATCTAAAATGGTTCCAGATTTCCACCTTTTCATGCTTAACTCTAACAAGGACAAAAGTTGGCGTGTCAGAAGATCAAGGAGAACACGCGGATGTCGTGTCATGAAATCAGTGCTTTAAAATCTATTTTGCGGGGAGGATGATGGTTTTTTTTAATGGACGACAACCCTTCCGGTCATACCTCCTGCAAGGAAGAATATTTGGGGGGTGGGGCGTGGTGTTTCTATCTTGTTAACAGCTGTTTCTGAACCCTGTTTATTGCTTATCATCACAGTTTGGGTTATTGAGTTATCTTCTTGGACAAATCACTTCCATGCCAGGAGCACAAGTGCAGAACTTGATACAGCTCAGTGATATGAAAACGTGACCCAGTGCTATTCGGAAAGTCCCGGACTGAGAGAGGTTCGACTCGTACTGTGATCTAATTTCTACCTGTCATGCCAGGGAAAGGGGAAGGAGGGGGAGTCTGTATCTCCTGCAACGGGGAGGAGAGGAAGAAAAGACTCCTTCTGGTGGCCTCAGTTTGTAAAATGCCAGGTTTGCTCTTCTAGAAGTGGGTTCAAGTAATTGAACAATTCCTTTGAACTTTGCACAGCTCAGAAAATGTTTTTGTTATACATGAATGTTAACGTGATTTAGGAAATGTTGGCAGATATGAGTACAAATGAACTACAATGACTGTGTTTCTGATTCTTTAAATAAAATAAACATTAAGGCAACTTGACTGAGGTTTCTCTATTAGACGGCAACGCACGTAGCTCTGGGTTTCACAAAAAACACGGCGAAGACTCCTCTGCAAACCCTGCTCGTCTCCCTTGCTTTCAGTAGCAATTCCCGCATAAATAAAGGGCAGTTAAAAGTAAGGGATGCCCAAGCAGAAGTCAGAATCTCTTTCTGGACCTTCTTTTGGCAGATCTGACAGTCTTCAAAGGCTTGAGAAGTTAACAACTTTCCTGTGGAGAAAAGGTGTGTTGGTCAAGG
>NW_010254466.1:26394-26744 GCF_000690775.1 Eurypyga helias
GAGGGATGAAGAGGGCAAGGCCAAGGCGGTGGCGAAGAAGCCGGGATAGGATGTGGCAGCAGAAGCGTTTGCAAGGAGAATAGTAGCCTCTGACCCTGCTAGCCAGCTTCGGGGATATTCCAAGCTTGCCTGGTGGGTCGAGCAGGATTGTGAGGAATGGAAGACCCCCTTCCTCCTGCCCCAGGTGGGCTCGGGCACGCTGCCGGCAGGATCCACATGTCCTCCAGGCTACATACAGCCAAGGCACTGGGAGAGAGGGAAGGAGCATGTTGTACCCTGGGCATCCAAACCCCCCCTACCCGTGGGAGGGGACCCAAGCCCATTTGTGCACGTAGCCCGAGCTTCCTGCT
>NW_010254466.1:26760-30789 GCF_000690775.1 Eurypyga helias
AGAGGGGGATCATGCGCTGGGTTGGGATGTGTTTGCCTTTGTGCGGCTGGGAGGTGCCTTTGAGGAAGAGGAGCTGGCTCACCAGGGCATCTTTGTCATGGGCTTGCTCAAGGCAGCCATCCCCCAGAGAAGTGACACGAGCCTCCCTTTGCCTCAGCTGGATCCCAAGCCAAACTCCTGAAATGTGGGAACTGCAAGAATTTGAGCGTGGGTTGGCGACACCTCTCCCCCTGCTCGGCCGTGCCAGCTGACAAGCGGCGTGGTGCAAAATGCCGCACGCAGGACCCCGCCAGCTGCTTCCAAGTTGGTCCGGAATGCCGTTCCCCTCCACGCTGCACCAAGCCCTGCTCCTCTGGCACCGCTCCGGCCCACGCTGCCAGCACACATCGCACCCCTCGCCCAGCCTTCGCACCACACACCGCCCTTTGCTCCTGCTCCAATGCCTGTTAGGAATCCCAGCCGTGTTTCAAAAGAAAAATAATCATCATAAAATCGTTACATGGCTTGACTGTTCCTAAACGCTTGTGGAGAGCAGAACCACCTGGACAACATCTGCAGGGCTTTCCTGCGGCCAAAAGCTCTTCCTGACATCAGCAGTTCCTTACAACATGGTGAACCTGGCAGCTCCACCGCCCGGTGAGCCGGTGCCAAACCAAATAAATGAGCTGTACTAGCAGGGAAGCCAGGAGGTGATATAGTCTGGAGAAGGCCCTGTCCTCGCATCCCAGCCTTTCATGGAGCAAAAATAACTTTCAAGCGGTCACAGATGTATTTCCAGTCGCTGGAGTGTGGGTGTCTCCCTTCCCTGCAAAAAACGACCCGATTTTTCTCAGCCACCGAGCAGCACCACCTGCCCCGCAGTGCTGGGCAGGGGCCACCAGCCAGGCCACCAAAGGGCTTGCCCTCAGAGGGGCTTCTCTCGACCCCCACCCTTCCCATGCTCTGGCAGACAGCCTGTGCGTCCCCCCCGGTGTTTATACAACAGCTCAGTTGCAGGTGGGCCCAGCCCCACTTGGCTCTCCTCTTTACTCCCACCCTACGGAGACCCTGGCAGCCCCTGGGAAAGACAGCCAGCATCCCACCAGCTCAGCAAGGGAGTCACTGGGAGCTGTTCCCAACATGAATGACTCTTCCATTCTTATCTAGTGGAAGGTGTCCCTGTCGATGGCAGGGGGGTTGGAACTAGATGGTCTTTAAAGTCCCTTCCAACCCAAACCATTCTGTGACTCTCTGATTCTCTAATCAGTGCTGCCCCCAGCAAAAGATGGGGGTGTATGATGAGGGAGCTGCCTTGGGCAGCGAGGTTGCTGTCACCCCGTGGGGAGCCCAGCAGTGATGGAGAGCTCAGCTAAGTGATGGGGCAGAGGAAAAATGAAGCCATTAAGACAGGAGAGAAGGGAGGAGTGTCTTCAACTTATTGGCAGAGAAGGAAAATGAATTAAATTTGCATTTCCCATCTGCACAAGAGCTGGGTAAAGCTGATGTGAGTCATGTTGTTGCGTGCAGCTGCCTGGCAGACCCCAGGAGTGTAGTTTTGGGGTTGCATGGCAGCGGTGGAGGGCAGTCCCATTACCAGGAGGGCATGTTCTCTGCCATCCCACCTGGCTAAGCAGGACCACAAGCACCTTGATGCTGGGGTCCCTGAGGAGGGCACAGACACAGCCCAGAGGACTAGAGACAGGGCAGCGCCTGGCAGCCCAGGTCCACATGCCGAGCAGACACACTCTGTACCAGCCCCAAGGAAACCCACTGGGACCTCAGCTCTGACACGGAGTCAGGCCGGGATTCAAAGCCTGACGCATCCTCACCGCCATCTCCGACCCAGGTGTGGGACCCTGCCCTACATCACCGTTGCCTCTACAAGGTCCTTGGGGCTGGCTCCCGTGTGTGATGCTGCACAGCCAAGGGGTCTGTGAGCTGCCCCCCACACCTTTCCTTTCCCCCAGCAATAGCAGGAAGGCATTCACTTCTCTTCCTTGTGGCTATGTCGAACTTGCCCTCCAGCTGCCCACTGGAAAATCATCCTAGAAGACGGGGGGCGATTTGTTAAGGTTTTCCCCCTCCCCTCCCTAGATAATTGTCTGGGATCTGCATTAATGGAAACATAAATTGACTGCCACTCTGGTAAATGACAATCAGGTTTTTGTTTGACAGAGCTGGGAAGTATCTTATCCTGAACATTGGCACCGAACAATCTAAATGCAAATTGCAAAATGTTTGGGGGTAAGGAGGCTGTTTATCTTCTGATGAGGTTATATGATAATGCAGAGGGGGGAGAGAGTTGCCTTTCAGTTCCTAAAGGCTATCAAAATGTGTGACGGTTAAACTGTGGGGCCAGTGTTTGCATATTATTTTAATGGTCCACACTCAGTTATTCGGCATGGGTTTTCTTTTAACTAATCACTTCTTTAAAAGAAGATGCAGTGCAGTGGCATTTCAGCCATATTTCAGCAATTCTCAGACAGCCGGCTTAGCGTGGAAAATGACGGACCAGCCACCATTTTAATCCTGTTATGTCTATTGCTCCCAGCTTGTTCTCCTCCGATGGAACACATCGTGGTGCTTCGGAGAGGCAGAAAAACATCTGCTGAACTCCTGGCCCATTTCTCTTGTTAGATTAGGAGGTTTATACACGGCAACACTGCCCAGGTATCTCCACCGCTCTTACAGAGGGAGCGGTTACAAGACACGGTTGAAAACTTTAACGCAAGCAACACCATCGGCGTTGGACGTGCAACAGCTTCTGTGCAGGTCGGTTGGGCGTAAAAAAAAGTGTTCCTGCAAAAGTGGAAGCCTTCAAGCCTGCCCAGCACATCGCTCCTGCACGTTACCCCATGCTCCGGTGCCGAGCTCCCGGTGAGACACAGTGGGTGCCGGGGCTCCACACCGTGCCAGCTGCGTGCTGGGGCTGGCATCCACAGCAGCTGGCCATGCCGGCATGAGGTCCGTGCTGGCATTTTCCGCAGGGAAGGCAATAGTTTTCTTTAGCCTTGCCTTGCAGGGAAGAGGTGCCTGCGGCAGCTCAGGGGGTTCGACGACTCAAAGCTTTCAGCGACTCGCAGAATCGGTCTCCCTGAAATTATTCCACTGAAAGTTTGTAACCTAATCTTCTCAAAGCTTGATTTAGGCTTCTGCATTTCTCCATAAATTGAGGAACAAGTTTGAGCTCATGCCAACAGTTTTGCTCAACTGGGAGTCAGAGGAAGGGAAGGATTAATGTGTTATTTTTATTTTCCATTTAAAACGTGCCTCATGCAGAAAAATGCACATGAATCTCTACAAGGCAGGAAAAAAAGCAATAGATCTGTAAAAGTGACACAAGCTGTGGGTGTATAAATTGTTGGGCCCTCAGACCATTAGGTGTAGAATAGCCAAATAACTCACACAAATTTGCGAATAAAAGGACATTTGAAAGTAAGTGAATACACTGGGAGTGGCCATGGTGATGGGGACTTTTAGGAAGGGGAATCAGTGAGTGGCAATTGGAGCAACATCTGGGAGAGCTCTGCCCTCTGTTCAGGGGCAGCCAGGATTTCGGTTTCACCCAACAGCTCCGCTCCAGTGACTGAGACCTTTAGCACCTTCCAGTACCTGAAGGGGCCTTCAAGGAAGCTGGGGGGGACTTTTTACAAGGGCCTGTAGTGACAGGACAAGGGGTAACGGGTTTAAATTGAAAGTGGGGAGATATAGATTAGATACGAGGAAGAAATTCTTCATGGAGAAGGTGGTGAGGCACTGGAACAGCCATGGCAACCCTCGAAAGGGGCTCATCACACCTTGGGAGAAGAAAGACTCAGGACAGTTTTGCAAATTCAGCCAATTAACAAGGGCCTGCTTGACCTACTGTCGTTTGGAAATACAGCAGGTGATTTTCAAAAGGCTTTGATGACCTGGCTGCTGACTCGCAGCTCTTGCGAGAGGGCAAGTTGAGGAAAGCCAGTGGTTACTGCTGCTCCTGTCAGTGCAGGTGGCTGCACAAGTTGAACACAACAGATTTTTTCCTTCACTACTGTAATAAATATATTAAAA
>NW_010254467.1:0-21414 GCF_000690775.1 Eurypyga helias
TCCCTGGAAGTGTTCAAGGCCAGACAGGTCAAGGTTTGGAGCAAGCTGGTCTAGTGGAAGGTGTCCCTGCCCATGGCAGGGGGGTTGGAACTAGATGATCTTTAAGGTCCCTTCCAACCCAAACCATTCTATGATTCTATGATCTCCCCTATGCCTCCTCTACCCACTAGTTCACAGTAAGTCCCTTCCTTCTGCAGGTCATCTTCAGCAAAGTGTTTAAACAAGTGCACACTTTTAGGGATCTGCTTAAACCCCAGTACAACAGCACCTGTTTAAAGTAAAATACATGCTTATCCTTTTGTGCACTGCAATGAAAGGGGCTGTTTCCCAAGTAGGTGTGTGAGTGCTGGACTGCCGCATATCAGGCAGGAACCGGCTGGAGCATGAATGGCTTCTGATGGTGTTTGCAGGAGGTGGTGTAGGAGAGTACTCGCAAGGTCCTGCTGTAGGCGGGACTGCAGCAGATACAGTAACAAGATAATAACAGCCCCGTCAGAAGTGGTAACTTGCAGGAGCTCAGCCTTTGCCTAATTCTGCATTGCCCTCTTCAATACATACGCCATATGCTACAGTAGCATATGTCAGAAGATAAATTTTATGTGGCAGAAAAATATATTATGTATAACTAGAACACAGACTTTCTGTTGTTAATAGATTTCTTCTTTTTCTTCCTCTTTCTTTTCCTCCTTTTCCATGTTTATCAGTTCAGAAAACCTCCTTTCCCGCAACGATGGCCAAAGATTGCAGGGCTGTTCATTGGAAATTTATCCAAGGGTCTATGAAAATGAATACAATTCATGGCTAAAATGGAGGACGCTTGGCTCACACTTTTTAACTTCAAAACAGGGTGATAAAATTGAATGTAAGTTGCTCCTTTCAGTGGGCGCAGATGATATCCTTGGGATATTAACCCAATGAAACAATAAACGAATGCCCAGTACTCCTTTTATGTCAGAAGGCTGTTTCTGAGGACCCATCAAGCTTAGCACCTGAAGCAAAGATACTGAGGTCATTTTAGCTACAGTTTACCTGTCACCTTAAAGGGTTCCTATGAGATTTTATGGGAACAAAAATGCTGCCGTTATTTCTGGCACTGTAGTGGGAGACCCAACTAACAGGGAAAAGAGTTGGGTCTTTTTTACTTCTTCTTCTTTTTTTTTTTTTTCTTGTCTCAGACGAAGAATAAAATTTTCCCTCTGAAAGAACAATCCTGTGAGACGCTGAGACCCTGTGCTTCATGAGGGTGGTGAAGCCTCAGCACCTCCTGGAGTGTGCTTAGCAGACTGAGTGGTGACCAGAGTAGAATAAAGGTTCACAAAATCCTGGTCTGACCAAAGGGGGATAGCACAGTGACCCAGCAGGCTGCTCTCAGGGCCTTAGAAGTTCAGCTCTCTATAAAAACCACAAATAAAGGGGCTGCTTTGGAAGCCGTTCACTTGCTTGCACTGCAGGTGACGTGAATATCCTAGACACAATTCAGAGTGGAGGCAGGAAGAGTAAGGTGTCACTTACCTTCTGGAGTGGCACTGAGCTACAAAATTTGTTTTCAAATACTGCAGTGGACTCCCCACAAACATAAATGGCAGGTCAGGCCAGGACAGGGGTCGGATTGCAGGCTGCCACCTCATCTGGAGACCCACCTGCAAGGCTGTGTCCTACGAGGGGGTGACAAGTCCCATTCTCTCCTGGAGCCGTAGGTGGCAGAGGGTGAGGCAGTGGGCTGGAAGGTGTCCAGCATGCATTTGGGCAGGCGGCCTCCGCAGCCTCCCTTTTCATCTCATCCAAGTCACCACCAGCAGCCACTCCTGGAAGGGCTCTGGATTCCACGCTGTCCCCACGCTATCACAGGTTTTCACCATTTATCATTCTTCTTGGAAATCACACTCCTCCAGTGCTGACAAAGCAGGGCTGGGAGAACACTTCTGCTCCCCGCTGCACATGTGAGAGCAGCAGGAGCACCAGCAAACTCAGGGCCATGCAGGAAAAGCCGATTTTTAATGACTTGATTGGTCTTTGATTCCAAATTCGTATATATAAATATATATAGCATCGTGAGTCATGACAGTGCTCTGGGAGCACAGAAGGACGGTAAAAAGAGTGTCTGACCACTAGCTAATTTGAAGATCTCCCTCTGTGCCAGATGCTCACCAGTGCTGAGACACTGCTGACCTAATGGATCACAGGGAGCTTTGGGAACTCAGCAGCTTCCAGGAGTCAGCCTGCTCACTGCACTAATCAAACAGCAGCCTGAAAAAGCCCCCAGATGCCTAGTCTATGCCAGGCACTGGAGCCTGCTCTGTTGCCTTTCATTGTAAAGCACCACATTGATTTTAAGCTGCAGATATGGAAAATAACATTTTTGAAATGGCCAAGCATCTGTTCCCTCCATCTTTTCTCTGTAGATCTAGATGTCCACCTTTCAGGGGACTCACACAAGGGCCATGTCCCTTTTTCATCCCTGTTCACCCCTCTGTGTTGTAGACTTTTGGCAAAACCGCAGTGAATGTGGTCACCTTTATTGCAGGCACACCAGTTGATATTCCTCCTGCCCCAGTGGCTTGAAAGCCCAAACGGCCCGCTCAGCTCAGGACTGGCTGTACTCTTTCAGAGATAAATTACAGATATGTTAAAGGAAGCAGGTGGGAGGAAGGCACACCAATCTGTGCTCCACTGGAAACATGCAGAGAAGTAGGACTTCTTATGGAGAAGATGTCTGCAGGTGGCTGAATTTAAATTTCCACAGACTAGGAGAAGAAAACAGACCATGGGAGGCATGGTTTAGAGATTCATTTTGTATACAGAAGCAAAGCTAATTGTACAGACTGCAAACTGCAAAATTGGCAATGCCAAATAAGCCAATTTCTGCCTTTGATCGGACAAGAGTACATCTATGTAACTGGTAAGGCTGTAATGGAGAAGGCAGCCTGAAACGCAAACTTAGGTTGTTGCCCCTTTGCCTACCAGGTTTCGGTCCACACCTGACTTCTTTAGTGGACACAAATGCTGCAGTGCTCCACACAGCAGGTGGGGAGCTTGGTAACATGAGCAGTCAGTGCCTTTCTACGTGCATCCCCATGTGTCCTTGCCTCTGCCAGCAGCTGCAGAAACTCTGTAGAGATTATCAACAGAACATTTCTTGCCATGAATGGAGGCCCAGCCACGGCAGCCACAAGTCTCAGACCCACCTGGCAGGGTAAGAGGCAGCGTGTGGGCAGCCCTGGGGTGCTGCTGCCTCCAGGAGCAGCTGGTGAGGAGCAGAAGGATACTTTGCTCCCATTTAAGGGCAGATCATTAAAGTGGCCAAGCTCGGTTACTCACAAACTATTGCCAGGCTTGCAATAGTTTCAGCATGCTTAGACAAAGCAAATTGATGTGTTTGGTAGAGAACAATAATTTGCCTATGTTTCCAGGTCTCTTTCTCACACTTCTCAGGTAGTACTTACATTTTATAGTGCCCAAAAAGGAAGAATGAACTCAAGTCTATCAAGAAACTGCAGAGGAAAGAGGTCTTGTGAAGGTCATAGGTCATTGTTTTTTTTATAAACTGTATATCTCCCCAAGAGCTTCCAGATGATGTTCTTGTCCTTCATCGTCTTCTGGGGTGAAACACTGCAAGAAAGCACAAGCTACAATGGCTCCTTTCTGCTTATTAAGTGTTTCCCTCACTGCAGCTGATATCTATACAACCCAGGGCAAAAGTTTAGTGGGCCAGTTGCTGAAGGATCGATGGCCAGAAAGATCTCAGGGTCCTGCTGATGTGATTACTGTGTGGCTTTGTGTAGGAGACCTGCAGAGGCAAAGTCTCTGGGAGAAATCACCTGTAATGAAATTCCTACCTATAGAAAGGGAGACAGAAATAGTGCATTTTCTGAGTTGTTGAGGCAGGAGTTGATTAGCCGTGTAATACAACACTATTTAGTAATCTACTACAATGGCACACCCCATTTATTCTAACATGGCAGAGTACTGCCTGAATGGCAAAACCCTTCAGCAGGGTGTGCAGAGTGCAGAGATGCCATGCTGTGACACCCAACACATCTTCAGCCCAGAGGGCTGGGGACTGAGCGTGTCTGGGACACGGTGCCATGGGATGAGCTGGCTCCCAGACACAACTGTCCCTGCCCTGCTGCTAGCACAAGCCAAGACTTGACAAATGGCAGTCCTACGTGATGGCTTTCTGTGGCTCATCTATGGGGTTCTGGCAAAGAGCCCAAGGAATTGCAAAGAGCACAAGGACAAGTGCCATTATCTGGGGCCCTTAAGAGGAAGGTCAAGCCAGAGACTGAGCAAAGCTCCAGCACCTCTTACCCCTGAGGCCAGGCAGGAAGGCATCCTTGGTTGAACAACCGGGTAAAGGCATTCACAAGTTGGTCAGGGGAAACCTGCATGTCTTCCTGGCTGTTGGCAGGAGCCTTACCAAATCTTGAACAGCACCAGCTCGTGGAGATTGAGACTTGTAGGGACAGCTCCATGGCATTTCCTCACAAACAAGAAGATTAAGGCTCAGCTCCTTAGTCTTCAGTGCTGGGTATTTACACCTGCTTGAGTCTCATCTTCACAGTTGCTTTCATCGTGTGAACAATTAGCAGGTCTGGCGCTAGACAAAAGTATTGTGGTATGCAGTGCAGGACAGGAGCAGCAGTTATTTTTATGCCTGTTGAGTTGTTACTGTAGCACCCAGTGCTGCACAGCTACCCAGAGAGCACCCTCCTCTCTGGCAAGATAAAGCTCTGCCAAACAAGGCAGAGAACTGAGCCAGTGATCCTAGCACCCCTGAGCCACCCCCTGCTTGCAGAGCCATGCAGCTCATACCCGCTGCCACAATCACTTCTCACACTAAGCTGGCGGGGAGGTTGACTCTTAATGGAACAACCAGGGGTACATTTTGGGCCAGCCAGGTAGGTCCCTGGAAAAAGGCACGTTCATAGTCAAGGAGTAAGTCGGTTGCTCACCAGTAGGAATGTGGAAAGACTACAGTTAAATCAGGGAGGGGGGTGGGGAATGGTTCTTCTCATTTGTAAAAATAAGTAGAAGTCTCTGAGCTCCCTGCTGCAAACTCTATGTAAATTTAGACCTTGTGCATCTGAGCCTGTGGTTCTGAATGTCAGCAGATGTCCCTCAAGCTGCTACTGGTACAGGATCAGAGGTTTGCAAGCCTTCAGCCCCTCGAGCTGCCGACTGCATGCCTTCTCAGCTCAGTCTGGGCTGAGCGCATCTCAAGAAGGTGACTCCAAACATGCTTTGACCCGTGGAGCTGGCAGGAACAATGTGGCATCCTGGGGATGGCTCAGCAGACAGAGCCCTCAAGCATGAAGTTGGATACAGTCCCAAATTCAGCCAAGTAGTGAACTGGAGGTGACAGCTGTCTGCAGGGGCTGGGGACCCTCGTTGGAGGTGCCCTGCAGCCATCCAGGGGAACTGTCGTCATCCTTGTGGCTTAAGGACACTCCCAGAGCAGCTTTCTCACAGTGGAAATGATTCACCAGTGGTGCCCTGGCCTCCCTTCTGGCTGCTACGTGGGCTCTGGCATGCTCTGTTCTGTCCCCAGGGGAGTTCTGACTTGAGCTGCCTTTGCCCTGGGTGCTAAGACTCAGGAATAAAAAAAAAAACAAACCAGCTGGAGAGCACTGGAGGCCAAGGGCAGCAGTCCCCACAGGCATGATGCAAAGCCTTTCCCACTGACAGCAGGTAGCTGTGGCACAGCGGAGCGCAGCTGGGAGCTAGCCCTGCCCCATCCTGCCAGTGGACTCCCTTCGCCCAGTCAGGGGATCGAGCTGGGGGAGGAATACAAATCACAGCCAATATGTATTAAAAGGCCTTTTACTAATGAAGCTCTTATTATTAGTAGAATCAAGCTGTTAGTGACAGAGCAGGGTCACTAACTCACACACCTGCAGTTCCCTGGCTGGAGCCCCAGCAGGCAGGCTGTCCCTGGAGGGTTGTGCTGAGGTGCTAATGGCTTTTAGGCTTAGGAAATCCTTCACAGGTCCCTGCATTCATCAGATGTATACATAACCCGTGGTCTTGGTCTGCAGCAGCACACACGCCAGAGCCCAGGGCAGGCACGTCCTGCCAGCCTCCCAGCACACGCACGTGGAGAGAAAGGCTGGTCCCCAGCCCAGCAGAGCCAGGATCCCTGCCAGCCGCTGTGCCATGCCTGCTCCTCTTGACAAGATTGATGAGCCAGCTCAAAGCATTGTAGCTGCCTCAGCTAAAAGCATTGTAGCTGCCTGGTAGGAAGCAAGCGAATGTGGTGTGGTCTTCTGCAGTTCTCACAGTACCCAAGGACCTGACCTTCCAGTGGGCCCTGCTGCAACTCACACAACATGGGCTTAATTTCTCCCCCCTCGTGTTGCTACTGCTGTGAGGTAGTGGAGTGCTACGGTCCCAGATGAAACTCTGTCCAAGGTGTGATGTGACTCACAACGTAAAAGGTCAGAGAGCATGTCATACCTGCCATCTTCAGGTCTACAGGCTGCTGAAATCTCCACTTTGTTGTGTTATTGCACTGCATTCCCACGCTGCTCCCAGAGGATTTGAACCAACCCCAAACTTTTGGGCCAAGTTCTGCCAAATACAAGGTAAAAGCCTTTGAGCTTTTAGGCAAGCACACTGCTGAATTGGAGAGTGGAAAACAACGTGGTAGGACACAGGGTAGGAGGCAGAGGTGAAGCAGCAAACATGCCTCTCTGAAAGCAGGGCTCCTGAAGGACGTCTGTTATGGCATCTGCGGGGTCTTGCCATTATTTCGCCTTGCACCTCCCAACCCAGATCCCAAGTATAAGGTGTCTCATAAAACCGTGCACCCCTGTGAGCCTGACAGCTTGATTTTCTAAGGATGAAAGTCCAAGAACATCTCCAGCTTCCAGGAGGTTGGAAACATCATGATAAAGTAGCCAGAGGTCACAAAATAGTCAGGAGAACATGTGAAGAAGGTAATTGAGAACTTGGAATTAAACATCTTGAAGTGAGCCCTTGTTTCTGGTCCACAAAAGGCAGGCCCAATAGAGCTCCACGTGGAGCTCAGCACCATTGATTTGGACCTGCTGCGCCCAGTGGTGAAGCAAAACAGTGATTATGAGGAGAGGGTTGTCTCAGGACCAGCTAAGTGGGACTTTAGAAGGAACCATCAACTCTGGGAAAATTGGTGCTGGTGGCCAAACGCCCAGTGGATCAAACCCACAGCCTCATCAGGGTGTTGGGTCTGAGGTGGCTGGAGGGGCTTTTCCCATTTGTCTGGTCCATCCATGCCATGCTAAGGTGGTCCGGGGAGTATCACCATCCAGGAGGCCAGCAACACAGCAGTGGTTGGATCAGGGTTAGGATGGCTGCAGTCTGTGGTGGCACGGCCAGACGATCGCATTGACGTTAGCTGATGGTGTGGCGTGTGGCTGACAATCCCTGTGTGAGGGGCCAGGCTGAGTGCTGCACCGAGGGAGAGCAGGAGCGTGTGACTGAGAGGGGGGCAGGATCGGGGCAGTGCTACAGCAATACTGCAAGCAAGGGGGATAGCATCCCCTGCACTGTCTCAATGGCAGGTCCTGCAAAGCCCACACTGGTAGCATGGGGACAAGGGTCCCAGCCCTTTCAGGGTGGAGGGAGGAGAAGGACCAGGGTTCACAGCTGCAAGGCTGAGACACAGCAGAGTGCTAGCAAGCTGCACAAACTCTTGCATTGCTTCTGTGCATTCTGAATGAATGCTGAGAGGGACTGAATGAAGGCTGCGTGGTCCTTGGAGCTCTGCCCCCTTCTCTCCCTTGCCAAGCAGGCAGAAGACGCACTGTGCTGCGCATGTCACAGGCCTCTGAGACACTAAATCCCTCCTCCCCTGCACAACCCTGCCCAAGCTGTAGATTAAATGATGGCGGAGGGAAGGAATACCACTTCATCCAGGCAATGCATCTCAGACAGAGATCTGTCATCTGGGGCCTGACTTTCTGCCTGACTTGCAAGCTGGCCACCCCAGCCTGGTGATATGCTGGGAGCTTTCCCCAACCTGCGTTAGCTCAGCCTGGGCAACAGACTCTGCTCTTTTCCAGTGGTCGAGCATTCTAACAGGAAACCAGTGACATTTGTTGCCAGGAAGAGGCTCTTTGAAGCAAATTAAGAGTGAGTGGTTATTTAGCACTGGCAATGCCCCAAACTTGACTTGCATGTTTCTGTGTGAAAATTGCACAGACAACACCAGGAGGCTGCATGGTGCTTGGTCTGTGCCTTTCCATTTTCCCCAGCCTCGCCATGCCAGCTGGCCTGATCCCATCCTACTCCTCCCAAATCCCCACCAGACTGAGGGATCCCATACCCTTTTGCTGCCTGTACTGTTTGGGATGCTGGTCCCTCGTTTCTCAAATGAGGCCAAAGGATCACCTGCGTGGCTCACATACCATCTGGCCGGGTGGGTTCTGCTGCTGGCAGGCTGGAACCCACCTCGTGTCACAACAGTGATGGAACCCCAGGAACAAACCAAGCCCCAGCCTTTCTCCATATGGCCTGTGCCAGCTGCTCTCTTCAGCTTGGGCTCACTCAGTCTGCAGTGACCAGCCAGGGACACCCTGAACTGTGCCATGTCCCCAGCCCTGGCAGGGAAAAGGGGTGGGTGGGAGGTGTGAGGGTGACTGGTCACTGGGACAAGGGTCATCGCTGGTGCTGGGGAGGACATCTTGGCCCCTACTCAGCCAAGCTCCCTGGCTCACCCACAAAACTAGCCCAGAGGTGCCAGTCTTTGCAGGGAAGTGAAATGTCTGGTTCATGCTGCCCATGCTGGAGGATCTGGTGACAGAGCTGGGGGCTGACTGAGGGACTGGGGCTGACAGCATGGGCAGGGATGATGGCAGGGCTAGACTGGTGATGGGGACAAGGCTGATGGCAGTGACTGCAGAGAACCTCTTTCCTGGGTCCATGTGCCCTTCTGGGAAAATAAGGGACCCTGTGAGTGCCAGCAAGTGTAGCTTCATGAAGGGGCACAGTGCCGGTGCTGCGCCAGGTCACTGGGGAGGCAGCAGGGAGTGTGTGTGCTTCTTTGATGAAGACAGATGAGCACATTTATGTCGGCTCCAGAAAAGAAACATCTGCATGGGGCCTTAATGAAAAGCCAGGTACCTGGTAATATAATTACTCTCTGGATTGTCGACAGCAAATTAAACCCTGTTTAGGCTGGGTGCTGCCTTTCCTCTGGGGTTATTTTCCATAGTTAGGAAATCAGCAGAGCTCTTAGGGCTCAGGGATTTGTTGTTACCTGTGGGGGTGGTTACTCCTGTAGACACAAATTTCTCCTGTCACTGGAGCATTCAGCCTCTTCTGATGTGGCACAGGCACAAGAGACAGCTTCACCCTCGATGCCTTGTGCTGCAGAGAGATGCTGCTGAAGGGACAGTCATGCCTCTATCTTCGAGGGGCCAGGTTTTCAGTTTCAAGCTCTGTTCCCACTCTGGGCAATTGGTCAACTGCAGGAGAGGCCTCAAGACACACCCCAAAGGATGCTGAGCATTTTCAGCCGCCCATGAAGGTGGGCACCAGAGCTCAGGGTCTGGGTGCTTAGAGAGTGACTGGTCTGCTGCCTCGCTGCTGCACCCTGCAGAGAGACCTCAAAGCAGAGGAAGGTGTAATGTACTCACTGGGGTTCCAGTAGCTCCTGGGGTGGTGGTGACACCAAGCCTAGAGTGAGCTAACTTCACCTAGGTCCCAGCTTGGGAAGTTATAGCTGGCACCAGCATCTCTCTGGAGCAGAGAGGAGCCTGACTGGGGACCATAAGAGCTCCCAGCCAGCGCTTTGCCCCATGGCAGGACCATGCCAGCCTTGCAGAGATGGGCTCACAGAGGGAAGCAGTGTTCCCTGTCCAGGAAGGATGCTCATGGCCTTCCACTGCACTCAGCCTCCCTGGCCCTGTTACATCACTTCCAACAAGAGCATCTTCAAAAAACCCTTCAGCTGATGGGGGATCTTGGTGGCCTCCGGTGGAGACCCTCAAAGCTGGGAGGGACTTGCTGTGTCTGCACTGCCGTTGACTGGGGAGGCGGGAGGAGGTGAGCAGGCAGCGAACGACAGTGCATCTTTGCCCTTTGCACTCTTCCACACTCCTTGTGCTTCCAACTCCCTTACTTGGCCATCCATGACATTAACAGCTGTTCTTAGATAATCACAGATGGCCAGGAAGCCAAGGCAGCTGACAGCACAGACATCCTGTCTCTGCCCAGCACTTTTCCTTCCCCTGCCTGGTTCCGTTCTCTGCCCCTCTCTGAGGTGAAGAAGACTCAGGAGCTTAGGATTAGTACATGGCTTCCCTGCCAAAAACTATTTTATCCTCTTGGTGGCAAAAAAAATGCTTCCAAGCATACCTTCCAATCGTTTTGGAAGCAAAGTTTTCTAAAAGCAAAGGTTTTAGAGTAGGATACTAAATGGGGTGAACACACATGGGGTGAACAAGGGGGATCAGCATGGCCTGTCCCATGTTCTGGAGGCAGAGTGGGCATGTCTCCAGCTGGTGTGAATGGGGCTGCTCTGGTGCACACTCATTGTGCAGAGTGTGTTTGTTCTGTGTGGTTTTGCTAATCAGTCTCTGCTGACCATGTTTCCCTAGAGTGCTGCATTAATAAGTGCCACAGCTAAAACAAGTGTCTTTACATGCATCTCCCACCAGCCCTAGTCCCCAGCTGTGGTGTGAGAGTTTTCGGAAGGAGCCCAGGCTACAGCAGGCCTGGAGAGAGCAAATCATCATGTCCTGGTGTCCCTTCTGAAGGGCTCAGGAGCACTTTAAGATCTGTGGATCAAAAGAGCTTGTGGGGAAAGGCCAGTTGGGACTGTTGCTGCAGAGTGGGTGAGGTCTGAAGCAATCACCTGCAATGGGAATGTCCTTTCACCTCACCTTCACTCTGTTGCTTCATACTCAAGCAAAAGCTCCCCTCCTGGCTGAGCCAGCTCTAGCCCCGGCAGCCTGCTCCACAGCGAGCTTGGGTGGGCACTCTCCATCTGTGAAAGCCCTGTGGCAGGACACAGCGCTGGCAGCGTGACCTCCTTGTCTCATCGCAGCCTGGGCTGGAGAAGTGCTCTGGCTTCTCGTGCTGTGCACGCAAACAGCTGTTTGGAGGTCAGCTGTAAATCATGCGCTCTGAGCAGCTGGCAGATGCAAGCCAGCAGGCACAGATGCCCAGGACCCTACCAATGACTGGAACATGCAGATCAGTCCAGAGCAATGCTGACAGCTCCCACCCTCCCAGCCCTCCAGCCACTGGCAGGACACTGGGACAGAGCAGCCCCACAGACTGGATGAGGGACCAGACTTTGATATGGGGACATGAATTTGCCCTCCCAAGTCCGTTGCATGGTTCACACAGAATCTTGAATGAGCCACTTACTGCTAAACCTGTGTAGAGCAAGGGTGGAGCATCCCTGTCCTATGGAAGAGTGGAGAAAGAAAAACCCTCGATACTCGAACGCAGTGGGATGGCCATGTCAGCTCCTACAGGGACAGCGCTGCATGCAGACGTGCAAGGGGGAGATGCTTGGAAGCCATTTTAGGTTGGTGTTCCATGGCGTCCTGATGTTGTCTTGTCTCTGGAGGTGTTTCTGACAGTAAGTCAGCTCATCCTGCCTGGCAGCACATCACACTTACCAGCCAGCAGCACAAGATGCCCTGATGATAAATAGTTTCAAGGACAGGACTAGGTAGGGCTCGATATATTATCATCTTACTATTAACACATAGCTTCAGGTGCCAAAACGCAGCTTTCCTGGCAAGCTTTCAGGGCTGTTGTGCCAGACCTGCATCCCAGCTGCAACATAGACAATGGTGCTCTTGAGCTGTACTTATTCAGGTGCAGCATGCAAACAAACCACAGAGCAGCCAAGCAATTAATAGGATTCTCAGCCTGTCTTGTCCCAGATGTTATTTCTAAGCATGTCCCTGCCCAGAACTGTTCAGAGTAGTGCAATCCTGTTGACTGAAAGTCCCTGGGACCTGGTTGAGATAAGGAGCCACTTCTACCACTGTTGACAGGTCCTGGCAGCAGCAAGTCTGGGCACAGCCCAACCCAGGCAGGCCAGCACAGGCAGGAGGGCAGTGCCCGTATGGGGGATGTAGGTAGCATGAACAGCTCCATCCTACTCTTGAGGCTCACAGCTCAGGGGAAAAATCCTTCATCAGTCTTCTCACTATCCACCTCCCACACCCTCAGTTCCTCCGGGATCTGACTCCAAGACTGCCTGGTTAGTCTGGAGTGACATTCACTGCCAGATGTGTATCACATGCACACACAAAGGATGCACCACACAGGAAAATCAGAAGGCAGGACTTGTTCCTCCCTGTTCTACCTGTATCCTTCTCTTCCACCACCATTGACCCTTCTCTGAACCATCCCATTTATTATTATTGTGCAGTCGCCAAATTCCATGGTGAAATCCCCAGACTTCCCCCAGAAGACCCCAAGAAGCTCTGGGCACTTTGTGCGGCAGCCCTGTTAGCATGCACACCTTTCCGAAGAGTTTCTACTGCTGAATCCCCTTTGGGATTCAGCACTTCTCCCAGCTTTTTGGGAGTTGCCACAGCAGCAAAGGTGTGAATGCTCTGCTGTGATGGTTTAGGGTGTCTGAGGGCTAGCTGAGGTCAGCACCACCTCGTTTCTTCTGGTCATTCTCTGTTTATTTGCATCGTCCTTACACAGCCATCCTTGAAGGACAGGCAGAGGGACCACAGCAGGGAAAGTGTGAAAGAAGGATGTTCATCACAGCTTTAGGTGAGCATAACTCTCATTTGAGGTGTTGCGCCTCTGCACAGTGTAAATATGTGTGAACACACAAGCACCACATCAGCCCTTTCTTTGAAGGATATTTGTGACCCATCTTGACCTCTTAACAAAGAGTCTGTTGTCAAATAACAGCACAAGATAAATTGGTGTCAGTGAACACCTGAGCTGAGACCACCACACTTGTTACATGGGAGTGCAATTTGAAGTGACTCTGCAGCCTTGGGACCACGTGTTGTGTCATCCCAGCTGAAATCCCATCTCAGCACAGAATAAGTACCCACAGCACCATGTTTCTCCTTGCTAGACAGAGCACAAGCAATCACATTAGTTCCTGATGAACCCAGGGCCCCACTGTGCGAACCAGACACAGATTCATATTCAGAGACTGCCCATCCCAAACGGCTTGTGAGCTCTCCTGGTAAGACAGACAGAGGAAATATTGTAAGCCTTGCTTTACAGATGGGGAATTGAGGCACCAGAAGGTTTAAGTGACTTAACAGGGATTCAGAGAGAAGGATCTCCAGAGCCCAAGCGCAAGAAACATCCCTGGAAGAAGGTCTGACCTTTCAGCATCCACCTCATCAAAAACACCAGGTGGCAAGAAATGAGAGGTATCAGCGGATGAGCATTCATGCTGCTGGCGCAGCTGCAGCGTGCCCCCAGCTCCTCTGTGCTGCATCAGGCTGGTGGGATGCAGGAAGCCCTGGGGACAGTGTTCTGGCAGAAACCTGGGCCCCCTCCTGCTCTGCTTCAGCGGGGAGGCACTATCCCCTCCTCTGGGCCGGGTGCACAGAGACTGCACCGACCCACCCCCAGGACACTGGCCATGCTGGCACAAGGCCCATGCCAAGGTTAGAAAGTGGCTGCCCTTCTGACATGAATGAGGGTTACCAGTAGCCCAGATCGCCACACACAAGCCTCAGGACACCAATGGCTCTGCCATGCTCTGTCCCCAGCTTGCCGCTGTCACCTGAGCACTCCTGGGGTCTTCTCAACAGATTTGTCTCCCTCTTGTTTGTTCTCCTTCTCCTGGGTACTTTGGTGGCTCTGGCTTGCTGTGTCACAGCCTGGGAAGCTGTGTCGGCACCTGCCCTGTGCATGCACCTGCACATGTGCGTATGCGTGACTGTCGACATGTGTGCATGCATGTGCGTGCACGTGTGTGCTTGGAAGGGGAGAGGCAATCCCATAACCTAAACAGCCTGGCACAGTATCTTACCAGCACTGCTCCTGAGAGTGACTGGACTTTGGAAGAGGCCATGGGGAACATGGGCATGAGCATCTGCATGCTTAGGAGTGTCTGGGGTGAGGGGAGTGAGGAGTGAGGGGAAAGCTGAAGGAGAGGTGCTGATGGCAAGTGCTGCCCATGGTGCTTAGGAGTGTCTGGGGTGCGTATGGGGAGAGGGGAAAGCTGAAGGAGGGGTGCTGATGGCAAGTGCTGCCCATGCTCACAGCTGGCAGGGGTTAAAGTCAGTGTTGCCAGGCAGAAACTGTAAGATCTTAGGAGTAGGATCCAGTAGGATCCATCCCTGAGGACTCTGAGGTCAGGGCTACCCAGCTAACTTGGCTCCCTCCATGTTCAGCAGAGAGAGGCACACCTGGAAATGGTGCAGGGGCCTAGGACAATCAGTGTTGGATTCTCAGATGTCACGTTTGATTTTCTAGAAAGCTGGAGATTGAAGATTTTGAAAACACCACATGCTGAGGTTTATTTGCTTCTTTCTGATTTTTCAAGCTATTTGGCATGCCGTCATACCACTGCAATCAGAAGGCCAGAGCTTTGCTACTCAAAATACAGGAAAGCAAGCAGAGTTTTCACCTAAGCCCCTGTCTCCTGGAGCTGCAGCTTGTGAAGCCCACACCAAACGTGGGCTGAGAAGTTGGCCAGGTGCTGTGTGTCTGTGAGGAAATAAATTGGCTGCTGAACTCTGAGCCAGGGGGAAAGCTTAGGAAATTTCTCGCCGAAGTGCAAAGTGGCACTGCAGCATGTGCAGCCTTGGCTGGCCGAGCGGCTCCCGGCCTCCCGCTTTACAGCCCACAAAGACCCAGAGGGGATCCTGCAGGCTCAGGTGCTAATTACTGTGCCCCACACCTGCTTCACACCCTCTTTGGTGGGGCGGGAGCCTGGCCAGGCTGAAGTGGCCTCAAGGCCCTACAGCTGAAGGGACATGGGCCAGTCACCCCATCACCCCCCTGCAGCATCAGGCTTGGCTTTGCGAACCGATATTTGCAAGCAAAAAAAGGTAATCACTGCTGGTTTTCTTTTTAGAAGGAAAGATGTGAGGTGCTTTAGCTATAGTGGTGGAAGGAGGACTTGAGAAACTGCCTATTAGAGCAAGTGTGCAGCAGTGTAAATCGTAGCTGTGAATCTGCAGTTGTTCAGAGCAGTGCTGGGGGGATCTGAGACACATGTGCCATAAATACTGGGTAGAATGGCTTTGGTGGTTTATAATCTCCTTCTCTTGCAAGGATTTCGTGTCTCAGGTTTGTCTCAGCGAGTGTGCTTTGTCCCTGCCCTGTTCACGGGAAGCCCAGGGCTACTTCCAATAACCCCTTTCTGTCTTGTTTTCTGCATTTCATGCAGACCAAGTGAGTGTTTGTCTCTGTGGCTCTCCATTAACATTACATACTCTATGCTTTTCAAGCTGTTCTGTGGTTTGGCTGAGGGCCTCAATACCTGGCTCAGAGAGATCATTGTCAGGTTTGTAGGCATGCGGTTCACACTAGCATCATGCTCAGGAGCACATGTCTGTGTCCAAGGAATGAGATGTCACAAGTGCTCTGCAGTGAGGTAAAGTCTGAGCCCCCAGACACCAGGAGCAGATTTGCCTGAGCGGAAGAGATGGCTCTACAACAAACTTCTGGGGCCTTGATGCCCTGGGATCTAGGGATGGGTGGAGGATGCTTAAAGCAAGATGTGGCAGAGCCCTGGGTAGTGCTGCCAGGGAGCCCTTCTGCCCTGTCTCCAAGAAGATGGATCTGAGCCGTAGTCCAGCATTCCTGAGAGTTGCTCTGCTGGGACTATGCATGAGTACCCAAAGAGGGATCGTCTCACCGAGCTCCTGAGGCAGGTTACACATATTCCCCATGATTTAAACAGCAACAGTCTCCTTGCTCTGGCTGCAGTGGGAAGTTGTTCCTGGGACTGCTGAGTCCCTGAGTTCCCTGAGTGCTGCAGGGTTCAAAAAGGGACTGCCCTGTAAGGAGCTGCATGCATGGTAGGACAGCCGCAGTCCTTCCTGCATCCCATACACCTGCTCTCCAAGCTTTGGCTGTGCTGGTTTCAGGCAGGAACAAGCTCCTCTCCTACACACGGCTGAGAGATGTGTTTCATTCTATGATACATCAGGGTCAGGCTGGGTGTGCACATGTGCAGTTTCAGGCCGGAAGTTGGCCGTGAGGTAGGGTCGGTAAGGCTTTTGGCTTGATAGCTAACCAAAAGGGTCATTAGCTCCTTTTGTTAGCTCTTGACATGGTTGTTAGCAGAGAAGCAGTCTTTTGTTAGTGCTTTAGAGTGTCAAGGGTTTTTCTTCCACTCTGGACTTGGGGACCGTTCACTGCCCTGGGACCTGGCTGTGTCGGTTGGTGCGTGGTGAGCTACTGTATCATATGTTCTATTTTCTATTGTTTTAATTAAGTATTAGTAGTGTTGTTAGTATCACTATAAGTTTCATTTATATTATTAGATAGTTCTTAACTTTATAAGCTTTCCTTGTCTTTTCCTCCAACTTTCCTCCTGCACTTAGGAGGGAGGAGGAGGTGATAGAGCAAAGGTGTGGTACTTAATTGCTAGATAAGGCCAAAGCATGTCAGAGCTCAGCCAAGTCTCCTTCACCCAGTGGTGAAGGTAAGTCCTTGTGAACTGCTTTCAGGTTGCCGGGTCCCTGGCAGGGCCGTGGTGTCAGCCTGCCCCTGGCTCCTGCTGTTCACTCTGAGTTGTCAGCTCCTGCAGGGCATTAACCACTGGGGAGCTGGTATGGGCAGATGTGATGTTCATGCAGGGAGTCAGCTGGCATTAGCTGTACTGGCCCTGTTCACAGATGTCTGCAGGGCACACAAGCCCAACACAGCTGCCTGTCAATCCTGTCCAGTTTTATGTCTCAGAAACAAGGAAATAAATGACCCAGAATGAGATTTTTAAAGCTGAAGGGCAACCGTGTCAGATCATAAAATCATAGAGTGGTTTGGGTTGGAAGAGACCATCTAGTTCCAGCCTGCCTGTCATGGGCAGGGACACCTTCTACTAGACCAGGTTGTTCAAAGCCTCATCCAGCCTGGCCTTGAACACTTCCAGAGTTGGGACATCCACAGCTTCTCTGGGCAACCTATCCCAGTGCCTCACCACCCTCACACAAGAATTTCTTCCTTATATCTAATCTAAACCTCCCCACTTTCATTTTAAACTCATTACCCCGTGTCCTGTCATTACCTGCCCTTTTAAAAAGTCCCCCCACAGCTTTCTCATAGGCCCCTTCAGGTGCTGGAAGGTGCTATCTGGTCTCCCCGGCATCTTCTCTTCTCCAGGCTGAACAAACCCAATTCTCTCAACCTGTCTCCATAGCAGAGTGGCTCCAGCCCTCCAATAATCTTTGTGGCCTCCTCTGGGCATGCTCCAACAAGTCCATGTCCTTCTTATGTTGGGGGCCTCAAAGCTGGATGCAGAACTGCAGATGGTGTCACCAGAGCTGAGTAGAGGGGTAGAATGTTTTTGATGCAGCCCAGGACACCGTTGGCTTTCTGGGCTGCCAGTGCACACTTCCAGGTCCTTTTTTGATTCTTATCAACCATCACCCCCAAGTCCTTCTCCTCAGGGCTGCTCTCAAGCCATTCTCCACTCAGCCTGTCCTTGTGTTTGGGATTGCCTTGACCCAGGTGCAGGACCTTGCACTTGGCCTTCTTGAACTCCATGAGGTTGGCAGTGGCCCACCCCTCCAGCCTGCGGCATCCCTTCCCTCCAGCGTGTCACCGCACCACACAGCCTGGTGTCGTCAGCAAACTTGCTGAGGGTGCACTCAATGCCATCATCTGTGTCACTAATGAAGGTGTTGAACAGCACTGGCCCCAACACTGACCCCTGAGGAACATCGCTCGTCACTGGTCTCCACTCAGACATTGAGCCGTTGACCATGCTCGAACTCTCTGAGTGCGACCATCCAGACAGTTCCTTATCCATCAAATGGTCCATCCATCAAATCTATGCCACTCCAAGTTAGAGACAAGGATGTTGTGCAGCACAGTGTCAAATGCTTTGCACAAGCCCAGGTAGATTATGTCAGTCACTCCTCCCTTATCCACCAACACTGGAACCCTGTCATAGAAAGCCAAATTTATCAGGTATGATTTGCCCTTAGTGAAGCCATATTGGCTGTCACCAATTACCTCCTTATTTTCCATGTGCCTCAACATAGTTTCCAAGAGGATCTGCTCCATGATCATGCTGGGCACAGAGGTGAGACTAACAGTCCTGTAGTTCACTGGGTCTTCCTTTTTATTGTTTTCAAAAAAGGGTCTTTGTTTCCCCTTTTCTAGTCAGTGGGAGCTTCACTGGACTGCCATGACTTCTCAGATATGATGGATAGTGGATTAGCAACTTCATCTGCCAGTTCCCTCAGGACCCACGGATGCATCTCATCAAGTCTCATGAACTTGTACACCTTCAGGTTCCTTAGATGGTCTCAAACCTGATCTTCTCTTACAGCGGCCAGTTCATCATTGTCCCAGTCCCTGCCTTTGCCTTGTGACTTGGGCAGTGTGACTTGAGCACTTGTTGGTGAAGACGAAGGCAAAAGGGTTGTTGAGCACCTCAGCCTTCTCCATATCCTGGGTAACCAGATTTTCCGTTCCCTTCCAGAGAGGGCACACATTTTCTCTAGTCTTCCTTTTATTACCAACGTACTTATAGAGGATTTTCTTGTCGCCCTTGACATTCCTGGCTAGATTTAATTCTATCAGGGCTTCAGCTTTCCTAACCTAACCATTGGCTGCTTGGACAATTTCTCTGTATTCCTCCCAGGCTAGCTGTCCCTGCTTCCACCCTCTGTAGGCTTCTTTTTTGTGTTTGAGTTTGTCCAGGAGCTGCTTGTTCATTTATGCAGGCCTTCTGGTGTGGTGGCCTGACTTCCTCTACATGGGGATGCACAACTCCTGAACTTGGAGAAGATCCTTGAATATTAACCAGATTTCTTGGGCCCCTCTTCCCTCCAGGACTTTATCCCATAGTACTCTACCAAGTAGATCCCTGAGGAGGCCAAAGTCTGCTCTCTTCAAGTCCAGGATAGCAAACTTGCTGCACGTTCCCCTCACTGTCCAAAGGATCTTGAACTCCACAATTTCAGTGTCACTACAGCCAAGGCTGCCCTTGAGCATCACATTCCCTTGAGCATCACATTCCCCACCAGCCCCTCCCTGTTGGTAGAACAGGGTCCAGCATGGCACCCGCCCTTGTCGGCTCCTCTGTCGCTTGGAGAAGGGAGTTGTCATCGATGCATTCCAGCAACCTCCTGGCTTGCTTTTGAAGTCCCCTATGAGGACCAGGGTTTATGACTGTGAGGCTGCTGCCGTCTGTCTGTAGATGACCTCATCCACTCGCCTGGCCTAATCAGGTGCCTGTAGCAGACTCCTACAACAGGATCCCCTTGACCTGCTCTCCCTTTAATCCTGACCCATAAGCTCTCGGTCGGCTTCTCCTCCATCCCCAGGCAGAGGTCCACGCACTCCAGCTGGTCTCTAACGTAGAGAGCAAAACCCCTTCCTCGTCTCCCCTGCCTGTCCTTCCTAAAAAGCCTGTATCCTTCTATTCCAGCTCATAGGAACCATTCCACCAAGTCTCCGTGCTGCCAATAAAATCACAGCCCTGCAGGTGTGTGCATGTCTCTAACTCCTCTTGTTTATTGTCCGTGTGCTTGCTTGGAGGCATTTAAGTTGGGTCCCCGATGAAGCTGACTGATGGGCTGGAGTGGCTGAAATTCCTTTGTGCTGCTCTTCAGGTGCTCTCCTGCTGGCCTGTGATCCTTCTCCAGGCTCTGGGCATCTATTGCTGGCACCGGCATCAAACTGGTAGGAGTGGGATGGACTGAGGTTCCCCTACCCGGGCAACTTCAGTTGACACGCAGCCCAGAGTGATGTTTTCCCACAGGAGCTGCTCCAGCTGTACCTGGTGGGTACCTGCATCCTGATTTCCAAACCAAAGCAGCATGCCAGGCTGCCAGCAGGCTGGAGCCACCTGGGCATCCTACAGCTGGAGAGCATAGGGCTGCCCTGCCAGGGCTGGGGACTGGTGGTCATCCCAGGGTGTGGTGTTCCCAAAACATGAAGGGGTCCACAGTCTGCAGAGCTCTGCTGGTATCTCTCCAGGTTTCTCTCCTGGTGTAGGTAGTGCTAAGATCTTTTTCTTTTGCAAAACCCTGGGCTCTCCTCAGCCTCCCAGATTTGCTGTCATCTCTGCTCAGTGGGGAACTGCAGACACGCACAGCTCTCTGGGGCCTACTGGGAAGCCAACAAGGGGGCTCAGGAACCCAGTGTTGATGGACCCCACACCTGCATGTTAGGGGCAGCATTCTGGTAGACTTGTTTTTTTCCTGTTTCTTGCCATACAGCAGAATGAAACAGAGTTTTCTGGCTTCCTGGGGCACCAGTTGAATTACTCAACCAGACAGGGCCAGTGAGAGAGCTGGGTAGTTGGATACCTAGTTGCAGCCCTGCAAAACATATCCGGGTGTGCTGCTGGGCCTCAGTTTCCCCGTCTGTGAAGAGGGGATGGTTGTTAGCCATTTGTTGGCCACATTGCTGCCAGACAGGCACCCAGAGCAGGGTGACTAAGTGGGTGACTTCAGCCGCCCAAAGTCCTTGATGGACAACTCTGAGCCACAGGCCATCAATTTCCTGTGTCCCCTTCCAGTTTGGACACAGCCAGTGTGAGAACAGAGAGGAGTGCCAGCACTGCTCCCACTGCAGAGACCCCTGCCCAGGGCTGTGCCTGGCACTGTGGGTGCAGGAAGGTTAGCCCGTGGGTCTGGATGGTGGCTAGGGGACCGTGGCTGTCACACACCCTGCTCACCACTGGAGATATGTGTGCTTTGTACTAGGAAATGGCAAGAAGGAAATCAAGCTGCTAAAAACTGACCTGTAAGAGAGAAAGGAAAGCCCACAGCTCCCTTGAAAGGGCCTTGGGTGCCTGCAGCCTATTTGCTTGCAGTATTAGATGTCCTTTCCGCTTGGTTTTTTCCTTAGAAACAGTTAGGATTTCAGTTTCGTCACAGTCTGCTTTGGTGAGGAATTTATTGGGCTGCCAGAAGATTAGGGCACAGCATTCATCACCTGGCAGCTAGCTACCTTTGGAAAGGGGCTGTCTTGCCACTCCTGCTCATTTTTGTCCTCTTTCCCCATGTAGTACCAGCTGGGGCACTCCCAGGCTGCACCAGACCAGAGAGTTAAAAATCAAACCTCATGGGGAAACAAAGAGCATTTTCTGGTAATCTGGGTTCCCAACCAGCTCCCTGCGGTGTCAAGCAGGATCAGGTTTTCTTTTTTTCTCCTGGGCTCCTCCCATGAATTGCGCTGGGTTTTTCCCAGGGTTGTCCAAGCAGGGCGATCAGCCGGGTGACGCAGTGCGACCCTGAAGTGGCACCTGGTCAGAGCAAGGAGCGTGCTTTCCACAGAGGGGCTGCCCGTCTT
>NW_010254468.1:0-7034 GCF_000690775.1 Eurypyga helias
GCCGAGGCTTCGCGTCCGGGGATGGCTGTCTGGGTCCCTCCTTAGGGTCACGCGCTCATAAACTGCTACGGGAGTCATGGGAAGTTTGGTGAGGTGGGAGAGGCCGTGCGCCATTCACACACTGATGCTCCCTGAACTCTACACTTTGTTTTGGCTTCATTCACGCAAGGCAACCAGTCGCCCAAAGGCGGACGCACGCCGTGTCTCTGCTGAGCCCTGTGCGTAGGCGTTGGCGCACACGCGGGAGACAGATAATCGCCTTCGCGAGTGCCGTTTTGGAGCAGGCGCGTCTGGATCGCGGCAAGACGCCACGTGCGGTTCTTCCTTGTGGATCAACACAGACACGCTCAAGATCTCTTCAACAAACACGGCCCAGTTCTATAGCATGGCAAAAAAACCAAATTCTACAAATGAAAAAGAATGATGGCTTTTGTTACTTCGAAACCACACAAACACTTGAAGGGTGAAGTAAAGCGCGATTCCACCCGTCCCCAGCATTCGAAACCTTGGAGGTTCAGAGTGACACATACCACAGTTAAGCCTTACAATACCAGAAAGAAAAGTCCTTGTTCTTGAATCATTGTGTGAAGTATAACAGCCTAGAAAAGTTGTCAGAAATTACTTAGACTTCATAATACTCAAGGATCTCCCACGTTTTCAAGTGACTGATTCCCTGGAAACGCGTACACTGATCTATCACAAGCCACATAAACAGCTTCTATGAAGAATTTAGTGACGTTTTATCGTGTTTGTTAGCTTGCTTTAAGCCCTTCTAGCTTGGCAGAATTCGGAAGTACGCTGTTCATCACTGCCTGCAGATCACACCTTTGTTTCACCAGGTGCTTTGACAGCACCTTCACAGCAGTGGCCGTAACAACCGCAAAGTCACGTCCAGAGTCTTTCTTTTACAACCCAGTGGAGACGCACAAAACCTACGTGCAAAACCAAAGCGTGGATTTTGGCGTTAAAGGGTTCCTAGGGCTGAGGTACTTAAAAGTTCCTCCGTGATACACCTACATGGGACACGTCTCAACAAAGGCAAGCAAAGACAGCTGGTTTGGCTTTTCCGTAATAACCTCAGTTCGCCTTCCAAGAGTGGGTATTTTTTCTTGATGGTGCAATTAAGAAAGTACGTTGGAAAACATTTCTGAAACGTTGCTAAGCCAGTACCGTATTCAGCAGCTATCAACTATCTTCATTGCCACTTAAGCGGGTTTGACTGCTATCGGCAAATGCACAAGCCCAAACGAACGTTAGAACCTTCCTATTTCAAGAGTTTTTTACTTATGCTTCACCACCGACCGCTTCTCAGCAGTGACTTGTTCATGGTGCGTTGTAGCACACTTCTACTTGCCTGACTTGTCTCTTACCCCTCAGACATGTTTTCTACTTTATTTAAAATTTTTGGAGAAGGGCAGATGTTTTCAGTGCATTCCATACACAAGTGTCGCTACACAAACTTTCCTTCTTTCTGAAAGAAGAAAGCAAAGCGTGACGATAAACAATTCTGAATGGTTTGGAGTTGCCTCATCTACTGAGAATTGTACATCCATGTGATGCTTGTGGTTGTACAAAAGTATGCTGACCTGAGAAAGTGAATGAGATCATCCAGTTCCACCCCCCCTGCCACGGGGGCAGTTGTAGCAACAGAAATGAGAAATGGAAGTTAGCAAATGCTGATTTAGATTTGAGGGTGCAAGACATTCTTGAGTCATTTGGTTGTTATGCCTGGAAGATGGACAAGGTTGAAGAGCATTGTCCCACTTAACTCACTGTGACTGTCACTACGACACTTGAGGATTCTAGAATGGATTTATCACATGCAGAAAAAGAAAATGCCTAAGAAAATACAACAGCAACAGAAAGAAAAAACAAATGTAAAATTAGAACAGCACGAGAAAAACAAGTCCCTGACCCACAGACTTTCTAATCTGAGGGTTGAATTTGGGAAAACACAGTTAAGTGTCGGAAGGAACTGAGTTTGATGGAAGATGATAATGCAATTTGAAATAGAAATGGCATTTTGTAGATATTTAAGGGCATGAACATAACATGAAGGTATGTGAAAAGGATCCGAGAGCACAAGTGGCTGGAATCTAGGCAGGAGAACTGAATAGGCTTTTGGACATCTTTCCACATTCTGGGTGTAAGAATGAGTATCAGAGTAATTTGTATCATGCTGTAGTTCCTTGATACTTCCCAGAGGAAGCCTCCAGGCTCAGCTGGCAGCCAGAACAGCTGGAGAGCAAATCTTCAACAATATCAAGGAATTTCCAGCTGGAAACAGCATTTCCAGCCATGATGGTGGTACCCCATCCAGAATCAGGGCCATAAAGAGTATGGAAAACAACCTGTGAGGAGGTCTGTAATTGGAATTTGGTGCGAGAGGGAATTAAATCGTATCCGAGTAGAAAGAAGAGCATCAGAAGGCAGAAATACCCACTCGGTGCACAAGCTGGGTGATGCAGGCAAAGTTTTAAGACAAGGGAGAAAACAACAGGATGGAAGGATCAGGTAGCAGCAGCGGTTTGAGCCAATGTGAGCCGTTGCCTGCTTTGGAGTAGAGCCTGCAATGACAGGGCTGAAAATTTGGGAGGAAGGGTGAGACGGCATGTGTAGAAAGTGGTCCTCAAATGGTGGACACGATCTTGCTCTCATTTACTTTGGTGAGAGTTTTCGTCATGGTTTGTACTGTATGACAGTTGCCAACAGCGAGTTAGAAGAGAAAGATGAGAGTAATACAGTTTGTATGAAAAGACTCATTTTGAAGTTAAATTCAAGCAGGGGGCAAGAAGGAGAAAAGGAGTCTTGAGCCCATTTTTGTCCTGTGGGCACAGGGTGAGGTGAACAAAATGAAACAAAAGTTCATAACAGTCTTAATACACTTTTTATATTACAGAGGTGGGTATTGTTTCTCACAATAGACTATGGCCACTAGAAAAATCAGTAAAATCACAGCATTGTAAAAGACTAAACACTTAACACCAGAGGGGAG
This sequence comes from Eurypyga helias, assembly GCF_000690775.1. NCBI lineage: Eukaryota > Metazoa > Chordata > Aves > Eurypygiformes > Eurypygidae > Eurypyga > Eurypyga helias. The sequence continues at coordinate 2,996 of NW_010254468.1, forward strand.
GCAATTAGCATTCCCAAGTTGAATAGGAATAATTAAGCATGTGTTGTGCTACTGGTTCAGGTCAAAATTGTGCCCACATTCATCATTGTCCTAGTTCGCAGCAGTACTCTGTTCCTTATTCAAATGCAAAATAATTAAGACAACTATCAATGGCTTTAAGCACCTAACACAATTAATTATGTAATAAATACAAGTAAGCCAATCCTCAGCAGCACGAAGATCGCTGGTCTCACAGCAATCTCTAAGACCCATTAAGCCATCCACCTCCTGTGCTGTTCAGAGACATCGTCTGTCAGCATTCTCGGTCCTTCTTCCATGACGATGACTTTGGGAAAAGTCACTAGAAGGAACCAAATTTAGTCTGTATCAGAATAAAAGTGGGGAAGAACTCTCCCTTGGCACAGAGTACTCTCCGTCTTTCCTCCTTGTTCTTTCAGAAGACAGTCATACTGAGCAGGCCTAGGGTTAATTGCTTAAGACAGGTTTGCTTAGTTGGTTGGGATAACTTCAAAGGAATGGGTGATCCCTTAGTCAGACCAATAAGACATTTGCCTGTCATAAGCAACACTCAGATTTCACCTGGAAGCTGGTCAGTCGAGCATTGTGTCCAAAGGACAATGACAAATGACAATGATGGCCGTGACAAACTGTTCTGTCTCTGGGTACAGGGCTGATGTCAGTGCTTTCAGAAACCCCGCGTTCAGATAGGATTTAAAGACACTGATTAAAATTAAAAAATCCCCTAACTTCAGTATTCAATAATGTATCATTTTCAAGCAGCTTGTCTTTTTTACCTCCCCTGCATTGTACAGTAAGTAATATAATTATTTTGACAGGATCCAGCCATGAGAAGTTCTGCCATAGGCTGCCTTCGCAAGAGCAAGCAGAATGGAAAACGGGGCTAGAAAGGAGACCTCTCCAAACACGCCGCAGCCATGATTTGGAATTCACCAGGTAGTAAGTAAATTGAGTTATTTGTTTCCTGGGTGTCCCCCAGCAGTTGCACAGATGTAGTGGGACAGAAGAGCCCAAAGCATTCTCAAGCAGTGACTGTAGGAGCTCGATCAAAGTCTTTCCTGTTCTGGAACAAAAGTCAAAGGTACTATTTAGCGCTCAGATCTTCCCCGCCCTGAGAGCACAGCATTTGAGGAGCTAGATAACCCTCCTCAGCTTCCCAGGAAACACCAAGTTCTTAGCTGTGGTTTGGTCTGGGGCCACCTCCTAGGGGTGTGTCATGTTTGCAGAAAGTCAAAACAGGAAAGAAGTTTGTGAGCCAAACACAAGGTGGTTGGTTTGTTGGTTTGGTTTTTCTTAAATTGTGATGTACCATTGATACCAATTTCTGTTGAACAGTCAGTGCAACTAACCTTGCAGGAACAACATTCCGTTTTAGTATGTTTGCCCACTGCTGTTTTGTTAAGGGCTGAGTTTTCAGGTCTAATTTTGGATTAAAAGTTGCCGTGCGATTTCCGCCTCTCCAGTCCCCATATATTTCCCCCTAAACAGTAATAATCACAGTCTATAAGAAGTTAAAAATGGCCACCAGGCCTAAAGAAGGAAGGTGAAATGTAGCAGGAAGAGACTGGAAAATGACACTTGTGAAGTTTCTGTGCTTCACAGAAGCTGTGTGATTACCTTCCTTATTCACGCCATCTACAGGATGGCACCTTGGCGGTACGACATGGTAAAACAGTGGTTAAGTTTGACGAGCAATCCCCTCGTCTGCGTGTACCCTGTTCATACTGATCCTAATGTTAAAATTTGCCTGCAAGTCTGGAATGCTAACTGTTGAAAAGCTGTTGCTGAAGTCATCAATGTATTGAGCTAGGGAGGCAATCTGTCATTTCATTCGTGCCAAGATTTCAAACCATGCTTATGCTTGGAATCTTGATAGACCCTTAAATAAATATTATTGATTACTCATCATTATTTTTACTGTTGATATGCAGAAGGTTGTGCAACCTTGCAGTTGGCTTTCTACACAGTCCACTGGAAAATATGTTTTATTACAGTGCTTATATTGGCAACTAGGCACATTTTTACTGCAGGCTCAGATTAAAGCCTCAGATTTAAATAAAAACAAACCAAAACTGAAACCAACTCCCTCCAGCCTCGGATCAGACACGTCCTCACCCACAAGACCCAAACCAGATAAGCTAGGGATCTCATTTTGGTACTGGTTTTGCATCCCGCTGGATACGTTAATCAGACCTTGGTTGTCTGAAGTGGTTGTCCCAGCTTCAGAATCATAATGATCAAGGTCAGAGGGATTGAACTGCTTGACCATGGGAATTACATACCTAAATCTTCATACGACCAAGAGTGACAAAATCCATAGCTCAGGGTATGAGCCTGAATCATATATCCCTGAGGCAGGGCCGTTGAGGGTGTTAGGAGCATGAGGACACCACAGCCGCTCACAGTCCAGCTGCTAGGTAGTAGAGCTGATCAAGTGCTACGTCCTTTGACAAGAGGTGGTATCAATTTTAGTAGCCCCTGGCTCTGTGTTTCATCTCACAGCGGGAGCTTCAGATTGCCCAAGGAACTCCCCGCTAAGGGAGGGCTGCTTGTCAGTCAGCAGAGCTCCGAGCGGGGGCGTACGTTCAGCAGCACTCTCAAACCAGAGTGCAAGCACCAAACAGGTCAAGGATAATCTTAACGATATGCCATGCAAAACTCCACAAGCCATTCTTCTTCAAGTCTGTTCGGACTGCGCGCTTGAAGTTTAGCACGTGCGTTGGCTGCTCTAACGGCTTTGAACGACAGAGCCTGCTGTGCAAGGGTTTTCGTACATCTCATTGACTCTCTAGCCCACAATAATACAACAAGAGCTCTTCCTAGAGCCTTGCCTGTCTGCCAGCTGAGGTAATCAGTTTGCTGTTCGGGGGAAAGTGAGTATTACTGCTGCAAAATGTGAGTTACCTCCTTCCCCCTAATGATAGTTACTGATTTAAGCCAGGAAGAAATTTAAACTGCTCTTGCCAAATGATTGAGTGCTAGCAGACACAAATTCCTGAGAAAGTATAATGGAGAAAGTGCATTAGCAGGGTATTTGTGCCTTCATAGGAAATGAATATGGATGTAATTAAGAAAAGCTGATTTGTGTCGAACTGTAAAACCAGGGACATAAAATGAATTCTCTGTAAATGTCAAGTCAGTGTTTTGTGGTGGCCAAAACAAGGCATAGAGAGTCTTACAATGGTATTAAGAAAGGAACTGAAAATGCCACCCTATAAATCCCTAGTACATGAATATTTAAGACATTGTATGGAGTTCTAGGCACCTGATTTCTAGAGATTATAGTACAGCTGTTGCTCTACTACAGTGTGCTACTGACATTTTGAGAGTACAGTGTGTGGTGTGGCTTCTTCTCTGAGGAAATTAAAAAGACAGGACTGAAATGATGAGGGGATAGCACAGTCTATATGAAAAGATAACAGGAAAAAATAGGAAAAGGCTAATGAGAAACAGAAAATAGGAAACATAGAATCACAGACTGGTTTGGGTTGGAAGGGACCTTAAAAACCATCCAGTTCCACCCCCCCTGCCATGGGCAGGGACACCTTCCACTAGACCAGGTTGCTCCAAGCCTCATCCAGCCTGGCCTTGGACACTTCCAGGGATGGGGCATCCACAGCTTCTCTGGGCAACCTGTTCCAGTGCCTCCCCACCCTCCCTGGGAAGAATTTCTTCCTTGTATCTAAATCTCCCTGCTTTCAGTTTAAAGCCATTGCCCTTGTCCTATCACTACACTCCTTGAAGAGTCCCTCCCATCTTTCCTGTTGACCCCTTCGGGTACTGGAAGGTGCTATAAGGTCTCTCCAGAGCCTTCTCTTCTCCGGGCTGAACAAGCCCAACTCTCTCAGCCTGTCCCCACAGCAGAGGTGCTCCAGCCCTCTGAGCATCTTTGTGGCCTTCTCTAGACCCACTCAAGCAGGTCCATGTCCTTCCAGGGGCCCCCAGAGCTGGATGCAGTATTGCAGGTGGGGTCTCAGCAGGGCGGAGCAGAGGGGTAGAATCACTTCCCTCGACCTGCTGG